>NC_134687.1:440263764-440563764 GCF_050947455.1 Rhinoderma darwinii
GGAACAAACAGCTTGTTCCCAGGAAGGTTCCCGGGAGCTGAACCTTGAGCAGCAGCAATTTCCGAGACTAAATCAGAATCGATCGAGGAAATGATTATACCTGGAGACAAAATACAAGCAGGATCTTCCTCCGAAGGAGGGCTGGCCATGAAGCTACGCGACAGTGCATCAGCCTTAATATTTTTAGACCCAGCCCTATAGGTAACCAAAAAATTGAATCTGGTAAAAAATAACGCCCATCGAGCTTGTCTCGGGTTTAGCCTCCGGGCAGATTCTAGGAAAACCAGATTCTTGTGGTCGGTAAGGACCGTTACCTGGTGTCTAGCCCCCTCCAGGAAGTGGCGCCACTCTTCAAATGCCCATTTAATGGCTAAGAGTTCGCGGTTGCCAATATCATAGTTACTCTCAGTTGGCGAAAACTTCCTGGAGAAGTAGGCACAGGGGCGGAGATGGGTGAGGGACCTGGTACCCTGGGACAAGACAGCCCCCACTCCCACCTCAGATGCGTCAACTTCCACGATAAATGGCTCCATTTGGTTGGGCTGAACCAGCACCGGGGCCGAGATAAAGCACTTCTTAAGGACCTCAAAAGCCTGGACAGCCTCAGGAGGCCAGTGGAGGAGATCAGCACCTTTGCGAGTGAGGTCCGTAAGAGGCTTAGCGATGACCGAGAAGTTAGCAATAAATCTCCTGTAATAATTAGCGAACCCCAAAAAACACTGTAACGCCTTCAGGGAGGCAGGTTGGACCCATTCCGCCACAGCCTGAACCTTGGCGGGGTCCATGCGGAATTCATGAGGAGTGAGGATTTGACCCAAAAATGGTATCTCCTGTACCCCAAACACACATTTTTTGGTTTTGGCAAACAGTTTGTTTTCCCGAAGGACCTGGAGCACCTTCCTGACATGTTCAATGTGGGAGGACCAGTCCTTGGAAAACACCAGTATGTCATCAAGGTACACTACAAGAAATATCCCCAGGTAATTTCTCAAAATCTCATTTATGAAATTCTGGAAGACCGCAGGGGCATTACACAACCCAAAGGGCATGACGAGGTATTCGAAATGGCCTTCGGGCGTGTTAAACGCAGTCTTCCACGCATTTCCCTCTTTGATGCGAATAAGGTTATACGCCCCCCGTAGATCCAATTTAGAGAACCATTGGGCCCCCTGAACCTGATTAAAGAGATCAGGAATCAAAGGAAGGGGATACTGGTTCCTTACCATGACCTTATTCAGGCTACGGTAGTCAATGCATGGCCTAAGACCACCATCCTTCTTCCCCACGAAGAAGAAGCCAGCACCTACCGGAGAAGAAGAGGGACGAATGTAACCCTTGGCCAGGGATTCCTGGATATACTCTCTCATGGCTTCACGTTCGGGACAAGAAAGATTAAATATCCTACCCTTAGGAAGCTTAGCTCCTGGTACCAATTCGATAGCGCAATCGTATTCTCTATGAGGAGGTAACACTTCGGAGGCCTCCCTAGAGAAAACATCAGCGAAGTCCTGAACAAACTCGGGTAGCGTATTCGCCTCCTCAGGGGGAGAAATAGAATTAACAGAAAAACATGACGTACAACATTCATTACCCCATTTGGTTAGCTCCCCAGTATTCCAGTCAAACGTGGGATTATGCAACTGCAACCAGGGAAGGCCTAGAACCAAATCGTACGATAATCCCTGCATCAAAAGTACAGAGCATTGCTCCAAATGCATGGAGCCAACAAGGAGTTCAAAAACAGGGGTATGCTGTGTAAAATAACCATTAGCAAGAGGAGTGGAGTCGATACCCACTACCGGGACAAGTTTAGGCAAATCAATCAGAGGCATAGCAAGAGACATAGCAAGTTCCACAGACATAATATTAGTAGAGGACCCTGAATCCTCGAAGGCACTGCCGGTAGCAGACCTACCACCAAAAGAGACCTGAAAGGGAAGCAAGATCTTAGTACGTTTCCTATTTACTGGAAATACCTGTGCGCCCAAGTGACCTCCCCGATGATCACTTAGGCGCGGAAGTTCTCTGGCTGCATTCTTACGCTTAGGACAGTTGTTCACTTGATGCTTGTCATCCCCACAGTAGAAGCAGAGACCATTCTTCCTGCGGAATTCTCTACGTTGTTGGGGGGACACGGAGGCCCCGAGTTGCATAGGTATCTCTGAGTCTTTCCTGGAGGAACGAAGCAACGGAACTTTGGGAGGCATCATGGGGGAGTCGGAGGAGAAAACACATAAACGTTCATGTTGTCGTTCCCTGAGACGTCGGTCAAGTCGTACCGCTAAAGCCATAGCCTGGTCTAGGGAGTCAGAAGAGGGATAGCTAACTAGCAGGTCTTTCAGGGCATTCGACAGACCCAACCTAAACTGGCACCTTAAGGCAGGGTCATTCCACCGAGAAGCTACGCACCACTTCCTAAAGTCAGAGCAATACTCCTCAACAGGTCTCTTACCCTGACGTAAGGTCACCAGCTGACTCTCGGCAAAGGCAGTCCTGTCAGTCTCGTCATAAATAAGTCAGAGAGCAGAGAAGAAACAATCAACGGAGGAAAGTTCAGGGGTGTCAGGAGCCAAGGAGAAGGCCCACTCTTGGGGCCCTTCCTGGAGCCGGGACATAATTATACCCACCCGCTGGCTCTCAGAACCTGAGGAATGAGGCTTTAAACGAAAGTAAAGCCTACAACTCTCCCGAAAGGAGAGAAAAGCCCTCCGGTCCCCTGAGAACCGGTCGGGCAACTTGAGGTGGGGTTCAAGAGGTGCGGTGAGGGGAACTACCAAGGTAGCATCAGGCTGGTTGACCCTCTGAGCCAGGGCCTGGACCTGTAGGGAGAGACCCTGCATTTGCTGAGCCAGGGTCTCACGGGGGTCCATAGTGGTGTCAGGGACCAGGGTAGACTAGGTATGGGCTTGTTATTATGTAATGACCGGGGGGTAGGGAAACGGACAAGTGAGCCCTAATCTACCCGCCACTCTGTCCCTGCCTACTTGCAACGACCCGCCCTAGGCGACGGGGTACAACTGGGCGGCGGTCCCTGCACTCAGTAAGTGCACGACAAACACGACAAACATACAAGGGAATACAAGCAAGGGAAAGGGGCAGTTGCCCACGGCAACACCGTGAGCAACCAGAGTGGTGAACGAGCCGAGTCAAGCCAGGAGTGTGCGAGGTACCAAACGAAGAGCAGAAGAGTAGTCAGTAAGCCAGGGTCTGTATGGAGCAGGAACAAAATAGAAGGAGCTGTAGCTGGGCCAGGAAACCACACGAAAAAGAATAACAAGCAAGGAGGAACAGGAAATGCAGGTATAAATAGACAGAGGGCGGGAGCTAGCTGAGTCTGGCCAGGCTGCGATAGGCTCTCCCACTCCTAAGCCTGCCAGCCTGAGTGGTGGAAGCTGGAGTCAGTCTCAGGGATGTAGATTCAGGTCCTGACTGATTAATTAAGGGAGTTAACCCCGAAGCTGTGCCTGGCAGATCCTTTACATACACACTAGTATATATATTTGTGTGTGTGTATATGTCTGTATTTACCTATGTGTATATATATTTCCCTGTATGTCTAAATATGTCTTTATGTATGTACAGTATATTTGTTTCAGTATATGCGTGTCTGTATATGCGGTTAATTTGTGGAGGGCAACAAAGGAGAGTCCCGCACAGGGCGCCATCCAACCTAAGGCCGGCCCTGTGCCCATCCCTTGTTTCGGTGAATAATGACCGGATGTCCTGAACATCAGTGTGAATGCAGCCTTAGGGCTTATTTAGACGAACGTGATATACGTCTGTGCAACGTGCGTGATTTTCACGCGCCTCGCACGGACCTATGTTAGTCAATGGGGCCGTGCAGACTGTCCTTGAGTTTCACGCAGCGTGTGTCCGCTGCGTAAAACTTACGACATGTCCTATATTTATGCGTTGTTGACTTCAATGGGTGCGTGAAAATCACGCGCAGCACACGGAAGTACCAAGTGCTTTTCTGTTTACAAACATACAAACAGAGTGTCATAATGATGGCGGCTGCGCGAAAATCACGCAGCCACGCATCATATGGTGATGACACACGGAGCTGTTATGTACCTTTTGCACGTGCAAAACGCTGCGTTTTTTGCGTGCGCAAAACACACACGCTCGTGTAAATCCGGCCTTATGGTGTGAGAATCCTGATGTGACCTCCACATGAATCACGTTTCATTCAACAACAACAAATGTAGCCTTCAGCAAAGGAGAAGGCACAGCACGTTAGATGAAGTTACCACTGCACTTATTCAGTGTATTGTTTAGCTTAAATAACAAGTTCCATAAATGTCTAGATGTTGGTTCAGTTACTTTTTAGTTAACATGTTCATATAAACCATAATCTAAATGCACATAAACATAAACCAATCAGTTGCTTCATCTATAAATGTCAGTCATTCTTTGGTCATATTAAAACAACATTGGGTTGTCTCTTACCATATAAAGCCACCAAAGAACTGTGCAAAGGCACACTAAATGCAGTTACCCACATGTACAGTGAAATTCTGTTAATCTGGCACTTGTGGGTCCAGAAATGCAGTGAATCCGGCATGGGACAAAAATAGTCCCGTGCCAGGTTAATGTAAAGTCTGCATTTTAATCCAGCACTGGCACTCTGCAGCAGTTGGCAGGTCTTATATCAGCTATCCGACGATGAAGGATGAATCAAAAGTATATTCATTTATGCATTCCAGGGGAAAGCAGAAAAGCATAAATGCAAAAGTAACAAACTTTAGGGTACATGCCACAGGAGTCTGGTCAGAGTCCTATGTCAATATGTTTAAAATAGAGGCAGCACTCAAAAAATGAAAAACAATCTAGTGGGTTTATTCTATGGACTAAATTTCGGTTCCTAATCTGGAACCATTCTAGAATCTAGAATATACATATACATACGTGTGTGTGTGTGTATATATATATATATATATATATATACATACATATACGCAGTATATACACACACCGGACATGAACAGGTGGAGGGAATAATATTATCTCATTACAATGGCACCTGTCAAGGGGTGGCATACATTATACAGCAAGTGTTTGAGAAGGGCCAAATTGTAATGGTTAGACCACTGGGCCAGAGCATCTCCAAAATGGTAGGTCTTGTAGAGTATTTTCAGTATGCAGTGGTTCAAGGAAGGACAATCAGTAAACAAGCGACAGGGTTATGGGCGCCCATGGCTCAATGATGCACGTTGGGAGCAAAGGCTAACCGATCTGATCCCACAGCACAGCTACTGTAGCACAAATTGTTGAAAAAGTTACTGCTAGCCATGATAGAAAGGTGTCAGAACACACAGTGCTTGCTGAATTTGGGGCTTTGTAACCACAGACTGGTCAAGGTGACCATGCTGACCCCTGTCCGCTGCCAAAAGTGTCTACAATGGGCATGTGAGCATTGGAAGAAGATGGCAATGGAAGAAGATGGCCTGGTCTGTTAAATCAGGCTTTCATTTATATTATGTGGAAGGCTAGCTGCGTTTGCGTTGCCTACCTTGGGAAGAGATGGTATCAGAATTCACTATGAGAAAAGGCAAGCCAGCGCAGGCAGTGTGATGCTCTTGGCAATTTTCTGCAAGGAACCTTGGATCCTGGCATTCATGTGGCTGTTACTTTAACATGTTCAGTACCACCTACCTAAACATTGTTGCAGCCCAAAAACTGTATTTCCTAATGGCAGTGGCTTTTTTTAGTGGGATAATGTGCCCTGCCAAACTGCAAAAATTGTTCAGGAATGGCTTGAGGAACATGACAAAAAAAACGAGTTGCTGACTTGGCCTTCAAATTCTCAAGATCACAATCCAATCAGGCATCTCTAGGATGTGCTAGATAAACAAGTCCGTTCCATGGAGGCCCCACCTTGCCACTTACAGGACTTAAAGGATCTGCAGCTAACGTTTTGGTGCCAGATATCACAGCACACCTTCAGTGGTCTTGTGGAGTCCATGCCTCAATTGGTCAGAGCTGTGGCACAAGGGGGAACAACACAATATTAGCTTGGTGGTTTTAATGTTATGACTAATTGGTTTTATATATATTTTTCATGATGTCCAACATTCGGGAAGGTGCCGGATTATAAAAGATTGTGTAAATGTTACTGTATTATCTCCCAGAGCTTAATAGCTAAGATATAGAAAATGATGTACATACTGTATCCATTACCACAGTGCAGTCTTATGGACCATCTCTGTGTAGCTAAATAATACCTTCTCCTACGGCAGCTATGGTCACTCCTATCATGCTCGTGCATTAAATAGAAACACAGAGTACATAAGGAAGCTAAAGCTAAACGTGTGCTCAGGTTATTAATACCGTATTTACTGAATTCCCTTATTTTGTTATTTGTGTACCTAAATTATTTTTTTTGTTATATGTAATTTTGCATAAAAGTCTTCAGGCAGCCTGTACTCCATCACCTACCCCAGTAACACTTCTAGCCTCTGCTGTTTCCTAAGCTATTCATTGGAGACTCGTTGGAATTCTAGGACATAATATATTTGATTTAAAAACGGCTATGAAGGAATATTGGAGGTGGCATTTACACCTGGAAATAATTATGTTACTATTTCATTTTATATAATTTTATGAATATATCCCTTTGAATAAACTAGAACATAACATATATCTACAATAGATCTAACCTTTACCTAATATTCTATGTAAACTGTCACTAAACACTGAAGGTGACAAAATATGGAAACACATTATTTCCTTTACAACATGTAGAGAAAAAGACTTGCCTGAGCAGAAAAAGTGCATAACATTCCTCTCAGCTACAATATCTCTGCCTCTAATTCCCCAAGCATCTGAATAACACTTTAGTCTCTACAGAGAATATTTCATGTGTTTCATAGTCACAATTTTTGCAGTTTCTGGCAATGATCCACATCGCTGTCACTGAAAATGTTTTCCCTGAAGCCACCACATTGGAAGTTTTGGAGCAGACATAATAAGCCCCTAAGATATGAACTGTAACTAAGCTCACCTTCAGGATGTTTAGATAATACTACCACAATTTAGGAGACTACCTAAATCATAGCAGTTCTCTGCTGTTCAGAACTATGTTAAGATCATTGAAAGAAAAATAGTTTGAAATTTATTTGAAAATTCAGACAGTATCGCATCTTTTGGCAGGGCCGTGCGCCATCCCTTCCCCCCACATCGGCCATAAAAGAAGTAAAAACAAATACTCACCGGATCGCTCCTCTTCCCCCAGCTAGATCCTGATTCCGGCGATGCATATACAAGGTCCTGATGCCAAGCAGCATCAGGGCTTTATATGCGACACATCACTTCAACATCATCAGTACTGTGTCACATAAAATGTCCAGACGCTGTCCGGTGTCATTGCGTTGTATGAGCCGCTTTATTCTGAGGGGACTTGCCAAGGAGAAGAGGAGCGGTGAGGTAAGCATAATTTATTAATTGTTTTAATTCATTTTTTTTCAAATGTAACTGTCCAATGGGGGTAATAGTCTAAACAGGGGAGGCAAGCAAGGGACCTAGCAGGGTCTCTATCTTGCTATACCCCATAAAGTGAAATCTACGCAAGCTGGGAGCCGGCATAGATTTCCACAATAATTTATGCAAGTTTTCTTGCATAAATTATAATAAATGTGTCGGCCCGCTGTGGTGTGCTCCCTTTTCCGAAACCACACCCCTTTTCCACAAAAGTTGCGAGGGTGCCCTTTTGCGACTTTTCTACGCCAGTAAACTAGCATAGAAAGGTTAATAAATTACCTCAGATGTGTTTTTTGCCTCTTTCACACACACTTTTTGTGTGGTGTTTTCTGTCCAAAAAAAACTCCAAGCTTTTTGTAAAATGGTACATGCATTTTTTTATGCTGTTTTTGGTGGAGTTTTTTGCTAAAAATGTGTAAATGCAAATTATGTGATTCAAAGATCATGTGATGCAAAGCTTCCTCTTTGCAGCACATGTTTTTTTCTGAAAAAAACACCACCAAAAATGTCAAAAAAACAAAATGCTACAGGAAAAAAAAAAAACTATGGATGTCTGTGGTACAAAAACGCCAAAGACAGACTTGCTGCGATATTGGAAAGACACCACTGGACCAAAAAGTTAAAATACAAAAAAGGCAAATAAAAAAACGCCATGTTTGAAGGGCATTTTATATTTCCCTATTGATTTCAAGCTAACAACATTTTTGCCACTAAAAATGTTCCAAAAAACATCAGGAAAATGCTGTGTGTGAATCCACCCTTACCCAATTACCACTGCCGTTAACATGTAAAATCAATGTTTTCAGGACCTTATAATCACTACAGTCACTAAATACATAGGAAAAAATCCAAATAACCCACATTCACAAAACATTGTCCAAATATTTTTGCTTCCTCACATCATCCCCAAAGTGATTTACATAGAAGTAAAAAGGGTAAATCAAAGCACTGTGCAAAGGTTAGTTTGATGGGGCTCAATTTGCATAGGAGCTTGTGCACACTGTAGTGTTGTGTGCATGGACTGCAATACGAGTCTATAGTGTGGACTAATACTTTTATTTTCAGTGGCGCAAAGCGGGGCCTGTCTTCTATATAGGGGCCCAACTATTATATGCAGGCCTAACTACTATATGGGGTCACCTTTCTACTATAAGGGGGAACCTATTACATGGGGTAGCTAACTACTAAATGGGGAATCTAACTACTAAATGGGGGCACCTATCTACTAAATGGGGCACCTATCTACTATATGGGGGCTCCTAACTACTATATGTTGGCACCTAACTATTGTATGGGGCACAAAAGAGGATTACTACTGTGTGGGGGGCACAAAAGTAGACATTACTACTGTGTGATGCCATTATTACTGTTTGGGTGGCACTATTTCTGTGTGGGGCAGAGAACTATTACAATACAGGACGTAAAGGGAGCACTATTACTGTTTGGAAATAGGTGTGGAGGATGCTGGAGTATCTAGGAGCAAAATATGTCTGCGCTATATATTCTGCAGAAATTAATCGTGGCTCGAAGAAGTCGTCATGGCGATGAAGAAGGAAAGGGAAAATGAACGACTCCAATCTAACAAAGACTTCATCTGTGAGTTTCATGTATGTAACTGTACTGTAGTCATTTAAAAGGTCTAGAGAGCACCAGGGTATAACTGGTATCTACTGCTATATGATTACTGCATTCTTGTAATATTGGGCTTTGAATAGTGGTTTTTATTTATTAGAAACATTATGGTAGCATTATTTAGTCACTATGTAGTGGTAATGTCGGGTCATAGTGTGGCTGCAATATTCACTAACATTATGGTGGAGAGGCAGGGCAAGGCAGCACTTATTTAGGAGACATGCAGCACGATAGGTGGACGACTGCTAGAACACTCCTCCTCTCTGACGCAGAACCGCCAGAGAGGAGCAGGACAGCAGGAGGAGCAGAGCGGCCTGTGATTTGTAAGGGGAGGCTGACAGAGCATTGCTTACTGTCCTCAGCCGCCTGCCCCCACTACTTTAAAAGTGATCGGTCGACTGTAGTGGGGGTTATACTGCAAGAGGGGGTCTGAGCATCTTACTAACTACAGAGGGCTCTATGGCGGGAATTTTCCCCCCTTGGAGCCCTCAGCAGTCAGTGGGAGGCTCAGACACACTTGATTGCAGTATAGTAACTACTGAGGGCTCTATGGGGGGATTATTCTCCCCCCACAGAGCCCTCTGCTGTCAGCAAGATGCTCAGACCTCCCCTTGCAGTATAAACCCTCCGCCCTACCATCTGCCTATCACTTTTAAATTAGTGGGGGCAGGAGACTGAGTTCAGTATAATCCTTTCCCATAGAGCCCTCAGCAGTCAGACGCTCAGATCACCCTTGCAGTATAATTCCCCCCATAGCGCTCTCAGTAGTAATTATACTGCTAGGGGGAGGTGTCTGACTGCTTCAACTGTAGCTAAACTTTTAAAAAACTTCTGAGATGTAATAGTGACATTTCAGAAGTTTTGATCGGTGGGGGTCTGAGCACTCAGACCCCCCACTGATAGCTAAAACAAAGCGGCAGAATTGCTTGGGTGAGTGCTGTACAGTTTTGTTTTTGATCGGCTTTCCTCCGAATGCTGAGCAGTTGGCGTACGGGCTCATAGACCTTCTATTGAGCCCGTACACCGTTCCGAGAAAAGCAGATCAGAAATGAAGCAGCATAGCGCTCACCCGAGCATTTACTCAGCTTCGTTTTAGCGATCAGTGGGTTTTCAATGCTCAAACCCCCATCGACCAAAACTTCTGACATGTCCCTATGACATCTCAGAAGTTTTTTAAAGTTTAGTTACACTTTAACGGAAAGATGTTATAATTTTTATTAGGAGTCCCTGCATTAGCTTGTTCTGGCACACAGGACCTCCCAGATGCGCCAGAATTATTAATATCTATTAATATTTCAGGCGCATCTCTAGGTCCTGTGCGCCACAATAGAAATTAAACTTCATTGATGACTAGTTTCTATTGCCGCGCAGGGGAGAATAAAGAAGTCAGAAGACTGCTGAGAGTGACTATAAGTTTTTTTTTATGTTTCATATTGCTAATTTTTGTTTTGCAGGTTCCGCTGGACCATTTGGTCTATGTCGAAGATTCGGTGGACTACTTCGATGATTTATCCTTTGACATTTAATTTTTAAAAATAAATAAATAAAGAGTGTTGTGTGGGGGAGTTTTTATTTCAATAGAAAAAAATTCTTATGCCTCTGTTTTTTAATACTTTATTACCACCGTATTAATGGCAGTAGTCTGTTTGACTACATCCATTACTAAGACAGGGCTTAGCCATAGCCAGTAAAAAGGCTAGTACTAACCCCCCATTATTACCCTGGTACCCACCGCCACCAGGGGTATCGGGATGAGCCGGGTACGATCCAGTACCTGACCATCTGTAGCGATGGCCGGGTACTGGGGTGGCCGCATGCTGCTATTATCAGGCTGGGAAGGCACAAAAGCTGTGGCCCTTCCCACCCTGGTAATGTTAGGGTATGTGCACACGGTAGCAGGCATTTACGTCTGAAATGACAGACTGTTTTCAGGAGAAAACAGCTGCCTCGTTTCAGCTGTAATTGCTCCTCCTCGCATTTTGCGAGGCTTCTCTGACAGCCGTAAATTTTGAGCTGTGCTTTATTGAGTTCAATGAAGTACTGCTCAAATTACGTCTGAAAGAAGTGTCCTGCACTTCTTTTGACGAGGCTGTATTTTTACGCGTCGTCGTTTGACAGCTGTCAAACGACGACGCGTAAATGACAGGTCATCTGCACAGTACGTCGGCAAACCCATTCAGATGAATAGGCAGATGTTTGCCAACGTATTGTAGCCCTATTTTCAGACGTAAAACGAGGCATAATACGCCTCGTTTACGCCTGAAAATAGGTCGTGTGAACCCAGCCTTAGGCTGTGGCTGCTTTATTGAATCTGGCTGGTTATAAGAAAAATGGGGGGGACCCCACGTCATTTTTAATTTAAATATATAAGTGAACAAAACGATGTGGGGTCCCTCTATTTTTCGTAACCAGCCAGATGAAAAAAACACCGACATAAGATTTTTTTTTTAATTGAAATAAAAACTCCCTCATAAAAAAAATTGTAGATCATCGAAGTAGTCCAACAAACCTACGACTTAGTCCATACGGTCCAACGGAATCTACCAAAAAAATAAAAGTTAGCAGTAGAGATGAGCGAACCGGGACAACCGAACCTGGTTTCAGTCCGAACATCCGGAAAAGTTCGGTTCGCAGCGAATCCAAACTTCACCGGGTTCGGCCGAACCCGTTTTGACCGAACCCGGTCAAAAATATTATACAAATTGGCAGCCACTTGTCTCTATCAATCACTGATAGAGAAAAGAGGCTGCTGATTAAAAATAAAATAAAAAGCATTTCATACGTACCCGGTCGTTGTCTTGGTGACGAGTCCCTCTTCTTCCTCCAGTCCGACCTTCTTTTCTGACGCGGCAGCCTGTGATTGGCTGCAGAGGCAGATAGGTCAGGTTATTGGTCGATAGGTCAGGTTATAGGTCAGGTTATTGTGGTCACATGGGCTGTATCGTCATCCAGGAATGTCGGGCCGGATGTCGAGAGGGACGCGTCATCAAGGCAACGGCCAGGAGACCGGACTGGAGGAAGCAGAAAGTTCTCGATAAGTATGAACCTCTTTTTTTTTTTTACAGGTTGATGTATATTCTGATCGGAATTCACTGTCCAGGGTGCTGAAACAGTTACTGCCGATCAGTTAACTCTTTCAGCACCCTGGACAGTGACTATTTACTGACGTCGCCTAGCAACGCTGCCGTAATGACGGGTGCACACATGTAGCCACCCGTCATTACGGAGCCTCATGCACACGACCGTAAAAACACCCGTTATTACGGGTCGTAATTACGACCCGAAATAGCGGGCCCATAGACTTCTGTTAGCCACGGGTACCTTCCCGTTTTCTCACTAATTATTGGGCTAATTATTTGAGTAATGACAGCTGGACGCGTACTGGCCCCTTAAGGCCGTGCACGCGCGGCCGTGCACGCGCGGGCGCGCCCGCCCTGCGGGAAACAGTCCGAGAACCCGGAAGTGAGTGCCGGCGTCTCCCTGTTGGAAGATGTCGCCGAGGACACGGATATCCATGGCCGGGACCGTCAGACGGTAAGTCTGAACGACGGCCCTCGGCCATAGACGTTACAGTATCCCCCCTCTTACGACCCCTCTTCTTGGGGCCAGAGCGGGAGATAAATCTCTTCACGAGGACAGGGGCATTGATGTTCTCCTCTGGCTCCCAAGACCTCTCTTCTGGACCAAATCCCCTCCAATCCACCAAATAAAAAGTCCTTCCTCCCACTTTCTTGGTGGCCGGGATCTCCCTCACTTTGAAAGCCCCAGACGAACCGCCAGGAGCCACTGTGGAACTAGGAGTCCTGGAGTAGCGGTTCAAGACCACGGGCTTCAACAAGGAGACATGGAAGGAGTTAGTGATCTTGAGGGTAGGAGGCAGCTGAAGCTTGTACGACACAGGATTGATCTGTAGCAGCATCTCGAAGGGTCCGAGGAACCTGGGAGCAAATTTGCAAGATGGCACCCTCAGCCGGATATTCCTGGAAGACAGCCAGACCTTTGTACCTGGAAGAAACTGGGGGGGTTCTCGTCTTCTAGTGTCTGCCTTTCTCTTCATGCGGTCAACCGCCAGCAGAATAGTAGATCGTGTCTGTTGCCACATCTGCAGAAAGTCCCTGAAGGTAGAGTCAGCTGCCGGCACCTGGGACATAGTAGAGACAGGCAGAGGTATTCGAGGATGTTGGCCGTAGAGCAGCAGAATGCAGACCAGACAGGAGAACAAAATGAGCCATTTTAGAAAATAGATCCACCACCACCCAGACCACACTGCATCCCACAGAGAGAGGCAGATCTGTGACAAAGTCCATAGCAACATGCCGCCAGGTTGGCATCGGGCACAGGCAGTGGCTGGAGCAGACCGGCTGGTCTGGAGTGGGCAACTTAGTTTGCTGCACACACCGTACAGGAGGAGACAAAGTCCATGACGTCTTTGGGCAGCGTGGGCCACCAGAACTGATGGGCAATTAGGTCTCGGGTCTTATGGGAACTCTCCTGACCTGCCAGCTTGGAACTGTGACCCCAGCGAAGGATTCTTCCTCTGTCTGCCAGACGTACAAAAGTCCTTCCTGGAGGAATGTCTCTAGCTTGCAGAGTGTTAACAGAATAATTGTAGCAAAAAGGAGGTTGGATCCAGCGCTTTGGTAGAGGTAAAATAGAAAAAGATTTTTCCAAGTTTAATTGAGTTATATTAAAAAGTCCATTTGTAGTATGGTCCCGGTGTGTGAATAGAGGGAAGGAATGATCCTGTTAGCCTACGCGTTTCGGACGAAGCGACGTCCTTAGACTTGGCTGAAGTGTTAACAGAATAGATGCAGGAAGGGTCGATAATATTCTGTGGGGACTCCACAGTGTCCTCTGTTTCAAATGACCTAGATAAGGCATCGGCCATCACATTCTTGTTGGCAGGTTGGTAGTGGAGTTCGAACCGTAACCGCGGAAAGAACAACGACCACCTGGCTTGACGAGGATTCAGCCATTTTGCCATCTGTAGATAGGTCAGGTTATTGTGGTCTGTGAAGACCAGGATAGGATGAGCTGCACCTTCTAGTAGGTGTCTCCACTCCTGCAGGG
The DNA here is from genome assembly GCF_050947455.1 of Rhinoderma darwinii. Taxonomy (NCBI): domain Eukaryota; kingdom Metazoa; phylum Chordata; class Amphibia; order Anura; family Rhinodermatidae; genus Rhinoderma; species Rhinoderma darwinii. The sequence continues at coordinate 440,277,946 of NC_134687.1, forward strand.
ACAGCTTGATGGCTAGTAACTCCCGAATCCCATTCTAGTAGTTGCGCTCTGCGGGAGAAAACAGCTTGGAGTAGTAGCCACATACCACCGTCTTGCCTTTAGAACCTCTCTGGAACAAAAGTGCACCAGCACCAACAGAGGAGGCGTCCACCTCTAACGAAAACTGTAGGGATACATCAGGATGATGAAGAATAGAGGCTGATGTGAAGGCCTTTTTTAAGGTTTTAAATGTGACTTCAGCCTCTGGAGTCCATACCTTGGCATTCATACCCTTTTTAGTGAGGGTGGATATGGGAGCTGTCAAAGAAGAGAAGTTGGGAATGAGCAGTCGGTAGAAGTTGGCGAATCCCAGGAAGCGTTGTATGGCCCTTAAGTCTTGGGGTCGTGGCCACTCCAGGACAGCCTTGACATTTTCAGGGTCCATTTTGAGACCCTGATCAGAGATGATATAGCCCAGGAAGGGTAGAGACTTCTCATCGAACACGCACTTCCCCAACTTGGCGTAAAGATGATTCTCCCTTAATCGAAACAACACCTGGCGGACATGACCCTGATGAGTCACAAGATCTGGGGAAAAAATCAAAATGTCATCGAGATACACCACAACACAGACATAGAGGAGATCACGAAAAATGTAATTGACAAATTCTTGAAACACCGCGGGGGGCGTTACACAGGCCGAAGGGCATGACCAGATATTCGTAGTGTCCATCACGTGTATTAAATGCAGTCTTCCACTCGTCACCCTGACAAATCCGGATTAGATTGTAAGCCCCCCGCAGGTCTAGATTTTCGCCCCCTGTATGCAATCAAAGAGTTCCAAAATCAAAGGCAATGTGTACCTGTTCTTCACCGTGATCTGGTTGAGGCCTCGGTAGTCAATGCAGGGTCGGAGGGATCCATCCTTCTTCTTGACAAAGAAAAACCCGGCTCCGGGCGGGGATGTGGACTTTCGTACGAAGCCCATCTCCAGATTCTCCTTAATGTAGGCTGACATAGACTGTTTCTATGGCAAGGAGAGAGGGTATACTCTACCGCGAGGAGGGGACGAATCAGGAACCAAGTCGATAGTGCAATCATATGCTCGATGTGGTGGCAATGTCTCTGCTTCCTTCTTGTTGAAGACATCTGCAAACTGAGAGTAACAAGGAGGCAACCCTGCCAGTGACTGATGAGGAGAAGACTGAGGCGGATGGACATGCACCAGACAATGGTCGAGACACTTGGGGCTCCACTGGAGAACCTCTCCAGAGTTCTAATCCAGGACTGGGGCATGTAGATGAAGCCAAGGCAAACCCAGCAGCATGGGGTTGACGGCCTTGGGCAGAACAAACAGGGAGATGAGTTCAGAGTGAAGAACTTCCACTTGGAGCCTTAACGGCTTGGTCAAAGACAAAACTGTGTCAGGCAAAGGCACTCCATCTACTGAGGCAACGATCAACAGCCTTTCCAGCAGAACAGTGGGCAACTAAAGAAGATCCACAAGGTCTTAGCAGATGAAATTGGCTGCAGAGCCAGAGTCCAGGTAAGCAGAAACTGGATGAGGTCTCTCGCCAGCGACGATGGTCACAGGAATGAACAGTTTGGAGGAGAGCTGTATCGCAGGGCAACTAAAGAAGATCCACAAGGTCTTAGCAGATGAAATTGGCTGCAGAGCCAGAGTCCAGGTAGGCAGAGACTGGATGAGATCTCTCTCTGAGCCTTATGTCCACTCGAGTAGCCAGTAGAATCAGGTCGTCCAAGGCAGCTGGTAGATCTCGATCAGCAAGTTCGCCCTTGATCTCGGACGATAGGCCATGCCAGAAGGATGGTGACTTGCCAATCATGTGAAGGTGTTATTGAGGACAGGAGTGGAGGAGAGGTAACAGACTGAGAGCTACGTAATGGTAAGTGCTGCCCACTTGATCCTTACCTGAGCGTTGTTGTATAACTAAGTTTGCCTTGCAAATGGTCTCCCAGTGTTTTCCAGTTCCCAGTGTTACCCGTTCCTGCTGCCTGTACCCTATATCCCGTGCTATCGTATCTACAGTGAGAGTCAAGTCGTGTAGTCCGCTGCATCTACTAGCCATCTACAGTGAAAGTCAAGTTGTGTCTCCGCTACTGTCTACATTGCCTCAGGTACCCGTTCTGGACCATAGACATTGTTTTGTACCTAGTTGGCTAGCTGCTACCCCGCTACGCGGTACGGCTCAGTGGGTCCACACCCCGCACCCTGACATATATATATTTATACATATATATATATATATACTGTATATATTGTATATATAGTTTTTTTTCTTTAGTTTTGTTTCAGACGTCTATGTTTGAAGCTATTCTATAATAGAATAAAAAGTTTATGGACACATTTTAAATACAGCTAAATATGTTATCAAAACCAGTTCTTCTTCTGCTACATAAATCTACTACAATACAGGCAGAGAATGCAATAGAGTCAAATACATAATAAGCTAAAGATTTGTAGTAAAACCTACAGCAATCATTTACTACTGACAAAATATATATGTTAAGAAAAAATGGCTGAGTCCTCCAGGCATATAGAAATGAATGGAGGAACGGATGTTGGAGGAAAATATTACTCACATAATCACTTTTTAGAAATAAGGTATGCTTGGGTATGATTTTCCTTTAATACAGACAGTTCATCAGCAGTCAGCATAATAAAGCTTATAAATAGCAACCTTGTTCTCTCAAATAACAGCACTCCAAGCGACTCCATTCCGCCTGCATTTTTCATTGTTCTAATAGTGGTGGAATGTGATAAAGTGATTAAAGTGAAATAATTATAAATGTTGGAAGTGAAGCCCCTGGTTAGCCTTGGCTCATGGTCCCTGTTTAATTTTCCCCATCATTAGAGACTCTTTTTATAATGTTATATGTCTAGTCTGAGGAGCCACAGTACACCAATTTTCCTATGCTAATAAATGTGACTTGTTCATAATATAATATAAAAATGCTGATTCCTGCATCACTGTATTTCACATAATAGGGATAATCTAGGGGACTGTGCTAAATGAATACAAAAACAAACTATGCACAAAGATCTTCCTTAACGTTTTTAACCCTTTAGATGTTGCTCAATGTCAACTTACTCAAATGCTTTGTAATAACAGATTTTTTTTATTTAAATATGAATGGACACTTAAAGACCCCTCCCCCAAAAAAAGGAGATATGTATGTACAGTATGGCCCCATACACTTCAATGAGTGCCATATTATGGCTCCTTACAACTCAAAGCTTGTATGGCGACGTAAAATGGCCATGTACAGTTACGTCCAGAATTATTTGGACAGTGACGCAATCTTCATGATTTCGGTTCTGCATCCCACCACATTGGATTTGAAATTAAACAACTGAGATGCAATTGAATTGTAGACTTTAAGGTTTAATTCAAGGGGTTGAACAAAAATATCCTGTGAAACGTTTAGGAATTGCAACTATTTTTCTACACAGCCTCCTCATTTCAGGGGCTCAAAAGTAATTAGACAAATTAACATTACCATAAATAATAATAATTTTTTTTAATACTTTGTAGAGAATCCTTTGCAGGCAATGACTTAAGTCTGGAACCCATGGACATCACCAACCGCTGGGGTTCCTCCTTTATGATGCTTTGCCAGGCCTTTACTGCAGCAGTCTTCAGTTGTTGCTTGTTTGAGGGTATTTCTGCCTTAAAGGGAATGTGTCGCTAGAATTTTTTTATTTTTTTTTAGTTAAACAATCATTATTTGAGTGATTACACATTGTTTTAATTTTTTTAATTTTTTCACAAGTCAGGAAATATTATAAATTAGATTCTAATTTAGAACATTTCCATGTGCTGGTCACTAGAGGGAGCAGTTCCCAAAATTGCAGCATGGTCAATGTGGTAAAGCAGCCTCATTGCTTTATGCTGCAAATTTGGGGTAGACACACTCACTCTAGTGTCCTCACACAATCCCTCCTCCCTTATTCTGGCTAGTGCCAGGAGAAGGAGGGGGTTGAATCTTCAAACCTCCTACACTGTGTGCTGCCATTTTCTGAGCGAATGCACAGTGTAGGAGGATTAGATACAGTGCTAAGCAGACAGTATAACACTAACATACACGAACATAATACACACATCACATACACAAACATAACTTACCTGCTCCTGCCGCCGCTACCGCCTCCGCTCCTATTCTTTGCGCCTTTGCTTCCTTGAACATATGGCCGGAAACCGCGGCCGGAAGTCGTCATCTGACTGTCCGGCAGCAGCTTCCGGTTCACATGAAAATGGCGCTGGATTTCGCTCTGCTAACGAGCTACGTTTTGGTCTGTGTGGGAGCGGCGCATGCGCCGTTCCCACACAGACAAACGTACGCTGCAGTGAATGGAACGGTTTCCGTTCGCATTCTCTATGGTGATGTATGTGCCATATTCCATCTCTGTATATGTCGTTAATTGACACATACAGAGATGAAAAAAAAAAGGCAGCCCCCATATAGAAGTAAAAGTAAGAAAAAAAAAATAAGTAGAACACAAGAAAACAAATAAATAAAATGTATTTTAATATCACACTAAAAGCAATATTATATAAAAAAAAATTCATGACACCTTCTGTAAAGGATTTGCCAGACACAGCTTCTGTATCGACGCCCGTGGGCAATCAGTCTGCACCTGCTCCTATGTTTGTGAGACTGACTCCATCTTCCACCACTCAGGATGGCAGGCTTAAGAGTGGGAGAGCCTATCACAGCCTGGCCAGATGGAGCTAGCTCCCGCCCACTGTCTATTTATACCTGTCTTTCCTGTTCCTACTTTGCCTGTGATTCTTCTATGCTTGTTTCCTGGCTTGCTGCTGCAGCTTGTACTACTCATCCTCTGCTTGTTATTGACCTTGGCTTTCTGACCACTCTCCTGCTCAGCGTTTTTGTACCTCGTTCTCTCCTGGTTTGACTCGGCTCGTTCACTACTCTTGTTGCTCACGGTGTCTCCGTGGGCAGCTGCCCCGTTTCCCTAGCTTCTGTGTACCCTTGTCTGTTTGTCTGTCTTGCACTTACTGAGCGTAGGGACCGTCGCCCAGTTGTACCCCGTCGCTTAGGATGGGTCGTTGCAAGTAGGCAGGGACTGAGTGGCGGGTAGATTAGGGCTCTCCTGTCTGTCTCCCTACCCTGTCATTACACCTTCCCTTTAAGTTTTGTCTTAAACAAGTGAAATGCATGCTTGATCGGGTTGAGATCTAGTGATTGACTTGGCCGTTGTGGAATATTCCACTTCGTTGCCTTAAAAAACTCCTGGGTTGCTTTCGCAGTATGTTTTGGGTCATTGTCCATCTATACTTGCTGCATTTTGTTGAATCTGAGCAGAAAGTATAATCCTGAACACTTCAGAATTCATCCGGCTGCTTCTGTCTTCAGTCACATCATCAATAAAACACTAGTGATCCAGTGCCTTTGGCAGCCATTCATGCCCATGCCATCACACTGCCTCCACCATGTTTTACAGAGGATGTGGTGTGCTTTGGATCATGAGCCGTTACAAGCCTTCTCCATACTTTCTTCCTCCCATCATTCTGGTACAGGTTGATCTTAGTTTCATCTGTCCAAAGAATGCTGTTCCAGAACTGGGCTGGCTTCTTTAGATGTTGTTTGGCAAAGTCTAATCTGGCCTTTCTATTTTTGAGGCTGATTAATGGTTTGCACCTTGTGGTGAACCCACTGTATTTGCTCTCATGAAGTCTTCTCTTTATGGTAGACTTAGATACTGATACACCTACTTCCAGGAGAGTGTTCTTCACTTGGGTAGATGTTGTGAAGTGTTTTTTCTTAACCATGGAAAGGATTATGTGATCATCCACCACTGTTGTCTTCTGTGGACGTCCAGGCCTTTTGGAGTTCACGAGATCACCAGTGCGCTCTTTTTTTTTTTTCAAGGATGTATCAAACTGTTGATTTGGCCACTCCTAACATTTGTGCTATCTCTCTGATGGATTTCTTAATTTTTTTTAGCCTAACGATGGTCTGTTTCACTTGCAGTGAGAGATCCTTTGACTTCATGTTGTGCGTTCACAGCTATAGCTTCCAAATGCAAATGCCACACCTGGAATCAACTCCAGACCTTTTACCTGCTTAATTGATGATGGATTAACGAGGGAATAGCCCATGCAGCCCATTAAATAGATTTTGAGATAATTGTCCAATTACCTTTGGTCTCTTGAAAAAGAGGCAGCTACATATTAAAGAGCTGTAATTCCTAAACCCTTCCTCAAATTAGGATCTGAATACCCTCAAATGAAAGCTGAGAGTCTGCACTTTAAGCTCATATTGATTATATAACTGTATATTCAATATGTTATGGTGAACAGCTAAAATGACAAAACTTGTGTCACTGTCCAATTAATTCTGGACCTAACTGTATATAGATGAATAAAAGAAACAAACACGGCGCCACATAGTGTGAGTAAGCCCAAGATAACAGTCAGAGTATGACGAATGGATGCTTACCACAGCTGGATAGGTCAATCACTATGAAACAGATGAAAATCGTGGTGAGTGCTGCTGCCGAAATCCCAAACGGTTACGCCAATGGGTCACCGTGCAATGTTATCGAATGAAGGTAAAAAAAGGGGGATTTAAATAGGGCGCTGCTACTCAATGAAGATGCATGAATTGATAATAGTATTTATTTGTAAGACGGCTACGTGTTTCAATGCTGCACCGGCATCTTCCTCAGGCCATACAAAATGCAGTCAGAACAAGGCAGCTTTAAATACACCACGCGGAAAAAAAGCCGCCAATGTGATCGAGGTCAGAGGGCACCAATGACGTGATCGGTACACAAATCTCGAACATAACAGAAATAAAAATGTATATGAACAACAAATGACATTAATACTTAGACAAGCAACAATATCACATTGTAACATTTGCAGAACAGTTAATCTTCCCAAAATTTACCGTAACATTTGCAGAACAGTTAGTAATGGTCGGAAAATGAAGCTTAGGTTTAGACACACTGCTCAAAGAAAAAAGAGAGGGCTCAGATGGACATATAAATCCAATATTCACAAAATAATAACAGTTCAATCTCAGTAGTCATATAGAGACAAATATGTATATTAAATAAATAAATAAATAAATAAAAATGGGAAAAAGGAGCCCGCAATAAACAATGCCCAAAAACTTCCGTCCGGAAGCTACAAAATTCAAATGCGATAATAAGAGCGGCTGGATAAATATAAAAGAAGAAAGATGATAAATATGCACAAAGATACACGTAATACAGTATAAAATATGTAATGTCAAAAAACAATTGATTAAGTGAGACCAAGAGAAGCAATTTGAAAATGCATGAATGTACATTTTGTTGTGTCAAAGAACCTGTTAGCATAATGAATAATCAATAAATATATTTAAATAGATATAATTGAAGCAAACATAAACAGAAAAATAAAAACATTTTTCTGCAATAATACAGATAGAGAAGAACGCAGAAACCGGCAGTAAGCCTACCAGGCGCCCACGTAGCCGCTCAGAAATCAGAACCACGGACAGATCCGGAGAACGGGATAACAGGACCAACAAAAGTAAGTGTGTACACAGACCATTATACTATAGAAAGATCATGATGCTAATAGCAGCAAATATTAAAAATATGTTAAATAAGAGGAAAATACATAAAAAATATATATATATATATATCTAAAAAACTTTAATCTAAAAATTGACAACAATTATCTGCAGTGATAAACCAAAAAAAAATAAAAAAATAAATATCAATATAAATATGTGCAAGATCTAAAACAAATTAAAAATGAATTATTGGTCAAAGGATGATTCAGAGAACGGGACAACAGGACCAACAGAAGTGAGTATGTGTACAGACCATTATAATTCCTTAGAAGAATCCTAGTGCCAATTATAGCAATAAAATATATTTAATCTAAGACAGAAGACAAAATTGTTTACAATGGTCAGCCGAAACATATCAATATGAATATGTATAGAACCCGGAAAAAAAATTTTTTATTCAAGGGATGATTCTGAAATATCATTTAAACCATTTGGGTGCAGAGTCACTAATTTGAAAATCCAAAAGTTCTCTCTCTTAATTTCTGGAAACGATTCGGGACGTCACAGGATATTTGTTCTATAGGGGTAATATTAATTTTATCAAATTGGCATTTATGAGAGGAAGCACAGTGCCTTGAAACACTATGCTTTAGAAAACCTTTTGTAACATTATGCCTGTGCTTATTGATTCTGCTTCGCAGACATTGGATAGTCCGTCCAATGTACTGTAAATGACATGAGCATTCTAAGAGGTAAATGACGAAGTTACTGGCACAGTTGAGGAAAGTTCTAATGGGGAATATTTCATTAGTTATATTAGAACGGAAAGTGTGTTTTCTGTGTGAAATATTATCACAACATAAGCAGCGTCCTTGTCCACATTTAAAAGAACCATTTAAAATAGGAAATTTTTTTGGAATAAATGACTTGGTATTACGAACACGGGTTGGGGCTAATATATTTCTCAAATTTGATGATCGTCTGAAGGTTATGCCCGGTTTATCTGGTAGGAACTCTTTAAGGAATGGATCGTTTTTCAGGATGTGCCAGTGCTTGGACAGAATGGATCTTATGGAATTATGACCACTATTGTATGCTGTAATGAAATTGTTTGAGAGTTTATTCGTGTTCTTAGCATTTATTTTACCATTTTCATTTGTGCAATCAGCACAAGCCGACACCATTTTTTCAGAAGCAACACAAGACTTTTGGGTCAATAAAGCCGCTCTAGAGCGTGCGCCCTTGATCAATTGTATTGGAAAATTCTTTTCCTTAAATCTACCTTCAAGAATATTACATTCCTTTTCGAAATTATGGTCAGAGGAACAATTCTTCCTTATTCTCCTAAACTGTCCAAAAGGCACATTCCTAATCCACGGAGGGTAATGGGCACTTTTAAAATCAATATAACTATTCACATCGACTGTTTTGAAATGTGTTCTGGTATAAAAATTGTTAGTAGTTTTATCATAGTCAATGGTGAGATCTAAAAAATCAATGCACGTGGCAGAAAAAGTATAAGTAAAAGATATTCCATAATCATTTTTGTTGATCATTTCCATAAAACAAATCAATTCTTCTTCCTTCCCATTCCATACTATGAATAAGTCATCAATAAAACGTTTGTATAAAAGAATATTGTTCCTATAATCATGATCGTTGAGGATATACTTCTCCTCAAATTCCCCCATATATAGATTGGCATATGCCGGGGCAAACCTAGAGCCCATCGCGCAGCCCTTTATTTGGTTGTAAAAATTCTTACCAAAACTAAAAACATTATGTTTGAGTATATATTCCACACAATTAGTTAAAAATTGGATTTGTGTTATTGGGAACATAGGATTAGAGGCTAAAAATGATTCCACCACTTCAAGTCCTTTATCATGAGGAATGTTACTATATAATGCAGTAACGTCTGCTGTCAAAAAACATACTTTAGTAAAAGAGGGATCGACTATTAGATCCTGCAAATCTTTAATCAGCTGAGTAGAATCTCTCAGGTAGGATGGTAGTTGGAGCACAAATGGTTGGAGGTGTAAGTCAATGTAGTGGGACAAGTTGCTAGTAAGCGACCCAATACCCGAAATGATGGGCCGGCCAGGAGGGTTAGTCACACATTTATGTATCTTATGTATCACGCTATGGAAATAAAGATAAAAACAAAGCGCACATCGTGCCTGAATTTGTATGTATAACGAAAAAATGTATATGGTCAAGGGTACTGACCTGGTGATGTTATGCTAGGAGCACAACATCCCACACGTGCATTCAGAGGTAGCTCTGTCAGAGTCGGTTGCAGCCACAGTTCCCAGTCCGGAGATTTGAGGTTCAATATCCGCTGAATAAATCCAGTATAAGGAAAAAAATCGGGGAAATCCAAGGGCGCAGCCGTATCCAGATAAAAAATTTTTTATTTTTTTTATTGACCTCTCACTTAACCCGGTAGTCATCTGTTTTTTGGATTATATAAACTGTGTGCTTTCGTAGGACAATCACTTGTACTCTGACCTGACGAAGAGGCCGGTACGGCTTCGAAACACAATCCTTTTTGTTGTTGTTCTATGTACAAAATAAAAACAATTTTATCTGGATACGGCTGCGCCCTTGGATTTCCCCGATTTTTTTCCTTATACTGGATTTATGTATCTTAGGAAGATGATACATAAATGGTAAGCTAGGACATGGTACATTTAGAAAATTATTTTCTTTTTTGGTTAATAACCCATCATGAAAAGCCATATCGATCAAATTCCTATACTCACATATATAAGTGGGTTGGCCATTAATTTTAAATAAAATGAACTGTCTGATAGTATCCAAGAGGTCTCATTTAAATAGTCACTTTTGTTCTGAATGGCAATACCCCCTCCTTTATCCGCGGAGCGGATAACAATATCTTCATTACTACGTAAAGATTTAATTGCTCGTCTCTCATTAATAGTCAAATTATCAGGCATGAAATGGGGTTTGTCCAGTGCCCGAAATTCATTACCAACCAATGCGGAAAATGTTTCCACAAATGAACCCTGGTGATGTATAGGATAAAAATTGGATTTTGAGTGTACTTCCACACTTAGAGCCATTTGGGATGACTCATTCTCAAGGATATCACTCTTTACAGGAAATGCTGAGGAATATTTAACCAAAGAAAAATGTCTTGATAAGGTTAATTTTCTAATAAACCTATTAAGGTCCATAAAAAGTTTGAAGGTATCAGGAGGGGCCACTGGGCAGAACGAAAGCCCCTTACCCAATAAACTCGTTTCAAAGTCATTTAACTTGTATGAAGACAGATTAAAAAGTTTTACTGTATGCTCCTTTGTTTTTTTTGACTGTAAGTGAAGCAGTGACGGGTTTTCGTTTCCTACCGCCCCTCTTTCCTCTATATCTCTGTCCGTTTCTAGTTTTCTTTTTGTCGAGATTTTTTGTATAGTTGGAAAAAAACTGGTTATAGTTTGAATTTTTGGACTCAAGATGTATGGTATTAGGCAGTCCTTGCTTTTCAATACCGGAGTTATCGGGGGCATAGTTAATTCTGATGGAAGGCCCAAAAAAGAAATAGTGGAAGTGGTATTATCAGTAGACGTAGAGGGCCGATCAGGAGGGAATTCATTATGTGTTAAAGTATGTGCATTATGCTGTGTAGCCCCTACTGAGTTATCAGAATTCAACGGGGACTCTATATCATGTACTGAAAAAACGAGCTGTTCATTGGAATTGGGAGTGCTATGGATAGATAATTGCATAAGTGATGATATACTGCCTAAATTGTGGGAATTAGTGGAATCATTGAGATGAGGAGATGATGGGCATGTATATAAGCCTACATGTACTGCAGAATCACCTATTCCTTACAGTTTTGTCATGGTTTAAGGCCTCCTTTTCGCAGGGCTTTTGGCATTTTAAACTGCATAAAAAATTGATTGCACATGCTTTTTTAGTGTTTTTTTTTATGTAGTGTCATTTTGTACATGTTTTTTTCCTGGAGTTTTTGAAGTTCTATAAAGAAGCCTATGAAGAAAAATGTCAGAAAAAACGCAATACCTACAGCATGCTGCATTTTTATAAAAACGCCCCTGCCCCCCAAAAATGGCTAGTGTAGACGTTACAATACTTTACTATAGACTTTAAAGTAACATTTGGCTGCAAAATTGACCAAAAACAGTTGTTGAAAAGGTGCAGAAAACCGATGAGAAAGACAAGACTGAAAATGCAGGTATATGTTTAGTTTCCTGGAGTTTTAATAAAAATTGTGAAGGAGGTATATAGTGGCATTTTTCAGCATTTTCTAGGGGGAAGAAGGAGTATAAGTATTCTCTTTTTTTAATTCATTCCTATTTTTGGATAAAACTGCATGACAAAGCTGCATTAAAATTCACACGTATTTTTATACAAAGTCACCTGGAGGTTTCTTCCGTCTGATTGGGTATGGATCCGGATGTCATATTATGGAGATATACTTCTAGGGGAGACTAACTCTGTAATACAGAAACAAATGGAGCAACATAACGTGGCACACAAAGTGTAGTACAGACCCGCAGGGACTCTGTTGTTTCAGGGTTTTTATTGCAGTTCTTGTTAACATTGAGGTCTATAGTAGGAAAACATCCTTAAAACCATCTCACCTAGAGATTGCTACATTTTGGAAAAAAAAAATACCACATAGTCAAAAATGCCCCCACCCCAAAAAAAACGACAACTGACTGATGCATTTTTAGCAACCAAAAATGGTAGAATAAAATGCCACTAAAAATGTGTTGGGGGTGCGGCTGGTTATTTTCAGCTGTGTGACATATTTATCAATGTCTAAAGTAAGAGTTTTGCCTCAGAAAGCTGGATAACATGTATAAGAGGTCAGGCATGGAGCAGAGCTTGTGTCTGGTTTGGAACATCCTGTAGCAATAGATATTTATCATTAGTTGTGTGACATTTTAAAAATATTGTCAAAGATATTGCTTCAACTAAAGTAAAATTCCACCGTAAAACAAAAATATTAATGTGTTTAGTATGTGAAAATATAATAGATTTTTAAGAGTTATTCTCATTATCATTAGGCTATATGCACATGACCATTTTAAAGATCTGTGTATAGCCTGTTATGAGCACATTTGTAAAGAAAACTAGTTCCTCTGATTTTATATAAAGTGAAAATGTCACGAGCCTAAAGAGGATGGTGTGAACCCAAAGTATCCCCAAGGGATTTGACGTGGAGTCAAACAGGGGAGCGGAGTCTAAGGGGACCACAGGTATTCACCCTTTAACCTTTATATCTGGATCTGGACTTCGCTGCTGAGAAACCCCAGGTCACAACTCCCGGAGTAGTCTGCCTTGGTGCCGGCCGATGTAAACAGGCGTGGTACAGAAGTAGCAGACAGCATGCAAAGTCATGTTTGGTAGAGCGAAAGGTCAGGACAGACGGCAGGCAAGGATAGTCAATGGTATTGGCATAGGTCAAACACAAGAAATCCAAACAAAGTGTAGTGCAGGGCATTACTAGCATTCTAGGAAGGAAAAAAAATTCTCAGGCAAAGATAGGTCCCTTTATACCCAGAGAAAGCTAGGTCAGTAGGAGTTACAGAAGCCAGACCAGGAGGTGAGCGTCAGCAGCAGTGGCGTAACTACTGCGGTAGCAGCAGTAGCGGCTGCTACGGGGCCCGGGGCTTGAGGGGGCCCGGTGGCGCCGCTAGCAGCCGTTATGGCTACTACAGCGGTAGCGCCGCTACTGTGGGGCCCGCGACGCCGAGCCTTACACAGGCCCTCTCATGCCTGTAGGTGTCGCTAGCACCGGAGGGGGCCCCAGTGCTAGCGGCAGCCAAATACATGTATTAGCACTGAATGGCCGGGCATGTTCCGTGCCTGACCATCCAGTGCCTTACAATGACACTGATTGGCTAGCGGCGCGATGACATCATCGCGCCGCTTCCATGCTTGGAAGGTGCTGATTGGCGGGGCAAGTCATTCTGCCCCGCCAATCGGCGTCATTGGAGGACGCTCGTTCAGCTCCTGCAGACATGCTCAGAAGAGAGCATGTCTGCATCGCCAGTGAACAGCGTGGGAACCGGCGAATGTGAGTATGTCAAGTTTTTTTTTTTCCCCTCATAAAAATGTGAATGGCATTATCTATAGTGGGGGGGGGGTCATCTTTATGTGGGCTATTATATATAGGGGGTCTATATGTGGGGCAGTAGCTACAGGGGGTCTATATGTGGGGCAGTAGCTACAGGGGGGTCTATATGTGGGGCAGTAGCTACAGGGGGGTCTATATGTGGGGTAGTAGCTACAGGGGGGTCTATATGTGGGGTAGTAGCTACAGGGGGGTCTATATGTGGTTGTGTGGGCCATTATATACAGGGGGCTCTATATGTGGGCCATTATATACAGGGGGGTCTATATGTGGGGGTGTGGGCCACTATATACAGGGGGCTCTATATGTGGGCCATTATATACAGGGGGCTCTATATGTGGGCCACTATATACAGGTGGGGGTCTATATGTGGGCCACTATATACAGGGGGGTCTATATGTGGGCCACTATATACAGGGGGGTCTATATGTGGGACACTATATACAGGGGTGGGTTACCTGTGGGGCACTATATACAGGGGGGTCTATATGTGGGACACTATATACAGGGGTGGGTTACCTGTGGGGCACTATATACAGGGGGGTCTATATGTGGGACACTATATACAGGGGTGGGTTACCTGTGGGGCACTAGCAACAGGGTGGCTATATGTAGTGCACAGTCTACAGGGGTGGGCTATATGTGGGACACTATATACAGGGGAGCTATATGTGAGACACTATATACAGAGGTGGGCTATACGTGGAGCACTAACTATAGGGGAAGCTATATGTAGGGCAGCACGGTGGCTCAGTGGTTAGCACTATTGCCTTGCAGCTCTGGAGTCCATATGTGGGCACTATCTATAGGGGCTTCTATGTAGGTCACTATCTACAGGGGGCATGTTGTGTGTTTGTGACAGTTATATTTAGATGTGTTGAGAATTTTAACTTTGTTTATAGGAGCAGAAATGTTTTAAAAGTGAGAAGCTGAAGACATCTGAACGGAAAACTGCAGAAATGGGTCATGGCCGGGAGAAATCCATCATAGATGTCTGTACCGGAGGGAGAAGAAAATAACTACAATCTGAGACGTCACCGGTGAGTCACTTAATGTAAATGTTTATTCTGCCTCTAATCAGTATTGTAGTCACTGTATGATCTGCAGCGAGATGATGGTGATAGGATTTTTTTTGTGAAACCGCATCTCCCAGCATATCCTTACCATTGTTCAGGCCATGCTGGGAGCTGTAGTTTTACGCCGTACAAACCTATACGCAGTGGCGTAACTACCGCTATAGCAGCCGTAGCGACTTCTACAGAGCCTGCAGCATGAGGGGGCCCGTGCCACCCGTCGGCACGGCCCCCTCCCATGGCCGCAGGCTCCGCTAGCAGCCGCTATAGCTGCTACAGCGCGACGCCACTGAAGGGGTTGTTCCTACATAAGACATGTATCCCCTATCCACAGGATAGGGGATACATGTGTGATCGCTGGCAGGGATGAGGAGAACAGGGGACCAAAAGTCCCCCCTAAGTTCTCCATGACAAACCTCAGACTCCCGGGGTCTGTGTCGGAAGCTCCGTAGAAATGAATGGAGCGCCGGTCGCGCTTGTGCGCATGCGTGACTAGCGCTCCTTTCATTTTTATTGAACTGCGCAGACGCCGGAAGTCCGAGGTTAGTCATGGAGAACTTCGGGGGACTTTCGGTCCCCCGTTCTCCTTATCGCTGCCAGCGATCACACATGTATCCCCTATCCTGTGGATAGGGGATGCATGTCTTTTGTAGGACAAACTATAGGCCGTTTTTTTTGGGGGGGGGGGGCTATATGGCGTTATCTACAGAGGGGTTCTGTATGGCGTTATCTACAGGGGGGGCTGTATGGCGTTATCTACAGGGGGGGCTGTATGGCGTTATCTACAGAGGGGGTCTGTATGGCGTTATCTACAGAGGGGGTCTGTATGGCGTTATCTACAGGGGGGCTGTATGGCGTTATCTGCAGGGGGCTGTGTATGGTGCTATCTATAGGGGGGCGCTGTGTGGTGGAATCTATAGGGAGGCACTATCTACAAGGGGGGGGGTTGTGTGATTCCCAGCAGAGGGGGGGCCCCAGTCAAAAGTTTGCTATGGGGCCCAGTCTTTCCTAGTTACGCCCCTGGTCAGCAGTGTACACAGCAACAGCTTCCAAATGCAAATACCATACCTGGAATCAACTCCAGACCTTTTACCTGCTTAATTGATTATTAACAAGGGAAAAGCCCATGCAGCCCATTAAATAGCTTTTGAGATAGTTGTCCAATTACCTTTGGTCCCTTGAAAAAGAGGCAGCTACATATTAAAGAGCTGTAATTCCTAAACCCTTCCTCAAATTAGGATGTGAATACCCCCAAATAAAGCTGAGAGTCTGCACTTTAAGCCCATATTGATTATATAACTGTATATTCAATATGTTTTGGTAAACAGCTAAAATGCCAAAACTTATGTCACTGTAATTAATTCTGGACCTCATTATCATTAGGCTTCATGCACATGACCATTTTACAGATCTATCTATAGCCTGTTATGAGCACATTTGTAAAGAAAACGTGGGAGGCTGCTATCAACAGAGACTGTAGGAGAGGAGCGGCGCCGGTGAGGACCAAGAAGACGCCAGGATCTGGTAAGCATATGGCGGCGGCGGGGAGCTGAAGCTATTATAGTAGTTCTTACGCCCCCTCTTTTTCAGCTTGTGGGGAAACAGGCGATAAAATTCATCAAGGGGAGATGGTGCGTAAATATTTTTCACAGCTTCCCTGAATCTCTCCTCAGGACCGGTTCTTCCAATCCACAAGGCACAATAGTTTTCCTCTTGACCTCTTGGCATCTAAAATATTGTTGATCTCCCATTCAGTATCTGGACAAGAAGTTGCAGGAGAAAGAGGAGTCTTCCTGGAAAAACATATTCAGAACCAGCGGCTTAAGGAAAGACACATGAAAAGAATTAGGGATCTTCAAAGAATGGGGAAGACAGAGTTTGTAGGGGACTGTATTCACCCGTTGCAAAACAACATAAGGACCCAAGAAGCGAGGAACAAACTTAAAACAGGGGGTCCTCAAACGGATGTGTTTGGAGGATAGCAGGACTTAAAGGGAATGTGTTGTTAGCAAAAAATTTTTTTTTTTTTTTAGTTAAACAATTAGTGTGTGGGTGATTAAACATTGTTCTAATTTTTTTTATTTTTTTCACGAGTCAGGAAATATTATAAATTGGATTCAATTGGATTCTAATTTATAATATTTCCCATTGCTGGTCACTAGATGAAGCAATTCCCAAAATTGCAGCATTGCATGTGGTAAAGCAACCACATTGCTTTATGCTGCAAAATTGGCAAAAAATCCCTCGCTCTAGTGAGCTCTCAGAATCCCCCCCTCCTTTATCCTGGCTAGTGCCGGGAGAAACGAGGGGATTGAACGGTCTAACCTCCTACACTGTGTGTCGCCATTTTTTGAGCTAACACAAAGTGTAGTAGGTTAACATACACTAGTAAACACACAGTAAAACACAAACATACATAGAAATCACTTACCTGCTCCAGTCGCCGCCGCTCCCTCCGGTCCGTCCGCTCCATCTGCTGCCGCTGCTCCATGTGCACAAGTCCGGAAGCCGCGACCGGAAGTAGTAATCTTACTGTCCGGCCGCGACTTCCGGTCCACAGGAAAATGGCGCCGGATGGCGCGCATTTCAAATTGGACTGTGTGGGAGTGGCGCATGCGCCGTTCCCACACAGACGGAGTACACCATAGTGGATGAAACGGGCCCCGTTCGCATTCCCTATGGGACTGGAGCTGCCGTATTCCATGTCTGTATGTGTCGTTAATTCACACATACAGAAATGGAAAAAAAAATGGCAGCCCCCATAGGGAAGAAAAAAGTGTAAAAATAAAAAAAAGTAACACACAAATAAATACAAACGTTTTGAATAAAACATTAACATCAAACTGATATAAAATACTTTTTTTGGGTGACACTGTTCCTTTAATCTCCAGGGTGGAATTGAGGAGGAATTATGCACTTCCTGTCTGCGTTTTTCTTGAAGCAGGCTACTGCTTTATTAATAGATTCCTTGGCCACCTGCCAGTTGAATAAGAATTGGGCAATAGAAAGATTGACTCCTGGAAATTCAAAAAGTGTTGGAACTGGTATTTTTGGATGTTGTCCATAAACCAAAAAGAAAGGTGATAACTGTGCGGATTTACCAGTATGATTATTATAGGCAAACTTTGCCCACAGAAGGAGATTAGTCCAGTCCTTTTGTAGAAGAGAAACATAATTCCTGATATAGTTCTCCAGAACCTGGTTTTTCCATTCCACTTATCCATTAGATTGAATGTGGTAGGTAGATGAAAAGTCAAGTAACTTTAAAAGTGCCCACCAAAATCTTAAAGTTAATTGCATTTTTCTAGTTGATACAATATGCTTAGGGAGACTATGTAGGCGAAAAATGTGTTGGATGAAGAGAGTAGCTAGGTGATTAGCAGAAATGCTGAATTGGCTTCAAAAGTCCAAATTTTTTCATTGACCCCCTTTTTATGGAATAAACTATCGATAATAGTTGGCAAATCCTAGAAGATTTAGAATGGCTTTGAGTCTTTGAGGTTGATGCCACTTAAGCATTGTGGATATTTTATCTGGATTCTTTTAAAGTCTAGAATCAGAGATAATATATCCAAGGAAACACAGACTGGATCTCTCAAAAATAAATTTTCTAGCTTGTTACACAGTGAAGGAAATAAGTATTTGATCCCTTTCTGATTTTGTAAGTTTGCCCACTGTCAAAGACATGAACAGTCTAGAATTTTTAGGCTAGGTTAATTTTACCAGTGAGAGATAGATTATATATAAAAAAAAAAGAAAATCACATTGTCAAAATTCTATATATTTATTTGCATTGTGCACAGAGAAATAAGTATTTGATCCCATTGGCAAACAAGACTTAATACTTGGTGGCAAAACCCTTGTTGGCAAGCACAGCAGTCAGACGTTTTTTGTAGTTGATGATGAGGTTTGCACACATGTTAGATGGAATTTTGGCCCACTCCTCTTTGCAGATCATCTGTAAATCATTAAGATTTCGAGGCTGTCACTTGGCTTCTCGGATCTTCAGCTCCCTCCATAAGTTTTCGATGGGATTAAGGTCTGGAGACTGGCCAGGCCACTCCATGACCTTAATATGCTTCTTTTTGAGCCACTCCTTTGTTGCCTTGGCTGTATGTTTCGGGTCATTGTCGTGCTGGAAGACCCAGCCACGAGCCATTTTTAATGTCCTGGTGGAGGGAAGGAGGTTGTCACTCAGGATTTGACGGTACATGGCTCCATCCATTCTCCCATTGATGCGGTGAAGTAGTCCTGTGCCCTTAGCAGAGAAACACCCCCAAAACATAATGTTTCCACCTCCATGCTTGACAGTGGGGACGGTGTTCTTTGGGTCATAGGCAGCATTTCTCTTCCTCCAAACACGGCGAGTTGAGTTAATGCCAAAGAGCTCAATTTTAGTCTCATCTGAGCACAGCACCTTCTCCCAATCACTCTCAGAATCATCCAGATGTTCATTTTCAAACTTCATACGGGCCTGTACATGTGCCTTCTTGAGCAGGGGGACCTTGCGGGCACTGCAGGATTTTAATCCATTACGGTGTAATGTGTTACCAATGGTTTTCTTGGTGACTGTGGTCCCAGCTGCCTTGAGATCATTAACAAGTTCCCCCCGTGTAGTTTTCGGCTGAGCTCTCACCTTCCTCAGGATCAAGGATACCCCACGAGGTGAGATTTTGCATGGAGCCCCAGATCGATGTCGATTGACAGTCATTTTGTATGTCTTCCATTTTCTTACTATTGCACCAACAGTTGTCTCCTTCTCATCCAGCGTCTTACTTATGGTTTTGTAGCCCATTCCAGCCTTGTGCAGGTCTATGATCTTGTCCCTGACATCCTTAGAAAGCTCTTTGGTCTTGCCCATGTTGTAGAGGTTAGAGTCAGACTGATTAATTGAGTCTGTGGACAGGAGTCTTTTATACAGGTGACCATTTAAGACAGCTGTCTTTAATGCAGGCACCAAGTTGATTTGGAGTGTGTAACTGGTCTGGAGGAGGCTGAATTCTTAATGGTTGGTAGGGAATCAAATACTTATTTCTCTGTGCACAATGCAAATAAATATATATAATTTTGACTATGTGATTTTCTGTTTTTTTTTAAATATAATCTATCTCTCACTGGTAAAATTAACCTAGCCTAAAAATTCTAGACTGTTCATGACTTTGACAGTGGGCAAACTTACAAAATCAGCAAGGGATAAAATACTTATTTCCTTCACTGTATAGATGTTTTTCTCCAAGACGTTGCAGAATCAGGCGTACTTGCTTGCGAATGGTATAGAGATCTGGATAGAAAAAAAGAATGTCATTTAAATAAACCACAACACAGCTGTAAAAGAGATCACAGAAAATGTCATTTACTATTTCTTGAAAGGCAGCAGGAGCATTATTGAGACCAAAAGGCATAACCAGATATTAAAATGTCCATCTCTTGTGTTAATCGCTGTATTCCACTCATCCCCTTCACAGATACAAACCAAGTTGGAAGCACCCAGTAAATCTAGCTTGGTGAGAATATTGGCTACTTGCAAACGTTGTGGAGAAGTCTCCGCTTGCCAGTTATAGAACACATCTGAATAACTGGCATAAGGTTGAGGCAAACCATCCAGAACTTGTTCTATAGGCTGAGGGCTTGGCAGAGGGATGACAGGCAGACATTGTTGATGACATATTTTACCCTATATGGTTATCTGAGCAGATGTCCAATCGATCACTCAAGATTGTTGAGTGTTGAAGGAAGACCAAGAAAAAGAAAACGGAGGGAATTTCTCAGTAGGTAGAAAAAGATAAATTTATAGCAAAGCGCTCCTACTTGCATGGAGATAGACTTGGTAATCTGGTGGATGATTTAGGAAAATAATTTACCATCCACGGATACAATAGAAAGTGGCTTGTCTAGTTGGAGCACAGGGATCTGATAGCAAGTAACCAGAGATTGGCAGAGATTGCATTGTCTGTCGAGTGAATTCCAGTGGTGGAGAACTTACGGGTACAGTAATTTTTTGAAAGGCAGATACACTTCCTAGGGTCGCCTTTTCTACTTTCCCTGGGCATTGGTGTTTTTCCAGTCTTCCCAGACAATCATTAAGAAAGGGCATTTTATCACCAAAGGACAGACATAGGTAATTGGTGCGTCTTCTTATAAGTTATACTTTCCACCTGCATGGGTTTATCCGGACAAATAGGGGTTGAAACAAGAAGTGGTTTCTGAATAAGTGCCAGTCAAGTACCCAACAGACACGGTCCGTTTCACATTGGCTTTCATGAAAACTAATGTCTATGTGATTAGCCAACAAAATCAAATTGAGCATTGTAGTAGGTAGATCTCGACTTTCCAGTATATCCTTGATGTCAGACCTTCCCCAAACGTAGAGACAAGAGTTTCATTGTTTAATTGTAACTCTGTGGCCAAAGTGCAGAACTGGATTGCAATTCATCGTACTGTATGGGTGCCTTGGCGAAGTTTAAATAGTGACGAAGCCGCAGACGATGCCCGACCAGGTTCTTCAAACACCTTTTATATATTGTAAGTAACGCTTGAATCTCAAACATGATGGGATTGTTCCTTTCCCAGAATAGTGATGCCTAGGCCAGCGCCTCACCACACAGTAGAGACAAGATGTAGGCTACCTTGATCCGGTCTAAAGCAAATTGATGCTCCATTACCTCAAAATAGATTGTGTATTGATTCAGAAATCCTCTACAAGACTTGGAGTTGTCTTCATAGGGAGGAGTAAGTAGATGAAATCCAGTACTAAGGGCAAGCATCTGAAGATAGTGGTGGTTGCGACACAGGAGCAGCTGGAGTGAACAAAGCATTTGAACGTGAGGAAACATTCTGTAGTAATTAATTCAGCTATGGCGGAAACAGGGAATACACACACACATATACAGTACACACACACACACACACACACACACACACACACACACATTACATACACACATATACTATATGGACAAAAGTATTGGAACACCTACACATTACACCTACAGGAGCTTTTATGACATCCAATGCTAAATGAATAGGCATTAATATGGAGTTGGTCTCCCCTTTGCAGATAAAACAACTTACACTCTTCTGGAAAGGATTTCTACAAGATTTTGAAGTGTATCTGTTGGGAATTTTTGCCATTCATCATTTGCATCATTTGTATTTGTGAGGTCAGACACCATATCCATTCTAGTTTATCCCAAAGTTGTTTGATGAGGTTGAGGTCTGGGCTCTATGCAGGCCAGTTCAGTTCTTCCACAGCAAACTTGCCTGACCATGTCTTTATGGACCTTGCTTTGTGCACTGGGGAACAGTCATACTGGAACAGAAAATGTCCGTCCCCAAACTGTTCCCACAAAGTTGGAATCATACAATTGTCCAAAATGTCTTAGTATGCTGAAGCATTAAGATTTCCCTTCAATGGAACTAAGGGGCCTAGTCGAGCCCCTGAAAAACAACCCCATAGCATTATCCCTCCTCCACCACACTTTACAGTTGGCACAATGCAGTCAGGTATGTTTTGTTCTCCTGGCATTCGCGAAACCCATTTTACAGAACAAGTTTCCACTGCTCCAGAGTCCAGTGGCTATGTGCTTTACACCACTCCATCTGACATTTGACATTGTTTTTAGTAATGTAAGGTTTGAACGCAGCTGCTTAGCAATGCAAACCCATGCCATGAAGCTCCTGGGGCAAATTTTTTGTATGGATGTTAATGCCAGAGGCGATTTATAACTCTGCAGTTATCGAGTTAGCAAAAAGTTGGGGCCTCAGCACTCTGCGACCCCGCTCAATAACGTTATGTTGTCTGCCATTTTGTAGCTGAGTTTCAGTGATACCTAAATGCTTCAACTTTGAAATAATACCACTCACAGTTGATTGTAGAACATCTAGGAGGGAAGAAATTTCACAAACTGACTTATTGCAACAGTGGCTCCCTTTTACATTACCACGTTTAAATTCAATGAGCTCTTTAGAACGACCCATTCTTTCACAAGGAGCTAGTATGGGGACGAGCGCTCATTACTCCGATTGCTTGTGCCCATACATTTCTATCATATCGGCAGTGCGTCTTCGTTTACACAGGGAGATGTGCTGCCAACAACGACAATAAGCATTTGTTCGTTTATCGGCTGATCGTTGCCCTGTTTACACAGGGCAATTATCGAGAACGAGCATTCACAGAACCCTTGTTTGCCCGATAATTGCTCTTTGTAAAAGGGCCTTAAAGGGGTTGTCCCAAGTTGATAAATGGAGCTATAAAGCTCCCCCATGTAAAAATAAGAAGAATTCTAATTACCTGTCCGTCGTCCAGCGATGTCGTTTTCTTGATATCGTTGATTGAAGTTGCGGTCGGTCCCTCTTTGTATCCTGCTCGTTGCCTAGGTTCCCGGCCACCGCTATTTACCTTTAGCGGTGGCCGCGCATGCGTAATGACATCCTCTGCGCCCTGAGCAGAGGATGTCATTTGCTCGTGAACGCGCATCTCGGCGCTTCTCGGCGCATGCGCAGAAGATGCAGTGGAAGGCACCCGTCGCAAGGAGAAGTCTGCGCTCCGCTAAAGGTAAGTGTGTATATGTTTGTGTGTGTGTGTGTGTGTCTGTGTATATATGGGTGTGTATATGTGTTTGTGTGTGTGTGTGTGTTTATGTGTGAGTGTATATATGGGTGTATTTGTGTGTATGTGTATATGTTTGTGTATATTTTTGTGTATATGTGTGTGTTTGTGTGTGTGTGTGTGTATGGGTGTGTTTGTGTATATGTTTGTGTGTATATGTTTGTGTGTGTGTGTGTTTTTGTATGTGTGGGTTTGTGTATATATGGGTGTGTTTGTGTACATATGTTTGTGTGTAAATGTGTATATGTTTGTGTGTATATGTGTGTGTTTGTGTATATATGAGTGTGTTTGTGCATATGTGTATAGGTTTGTGTGTGTTTTTGTATACGTGTGTGTTTGTGTATATATGGGTGTGTTTGTGTATATATGGGCGTGTTTGTGTATATATGGGTGTGTTTGTGTATGTGTGTGTGTATATTTGGGTGTGTGTGTGTGTGTGTGTGTATATATGGGTGTGTTTGTGTATATGTTTGTGTGTGTGTGTGTTTTTGTATATGTGTGGGTTTGTGTTTGTGTATATATGGGTGTGTTTGTGTACATATGTTTGTGTGTATATGTTTGTGTGTATATGTGTGTGTTTGTGTATATATGGGTGTGTTTGTGCATATGTGTATAGGTTTGTGTGTATGTTTGTGTGTGTTTTTGTATACATGTTTGTGTATATATGTGTGTGTTTGTGTATATATGGGTGTGTTTGTGTATATGTTTGTGTGTGTGTGTGTGTGTGTGTGTGTGTGTGTGTTTTTGTATATGTGTGGGTTTGTGTGTGTGTGTATATGTGTGTGTGTATATGTGTGTGTGTATATATGGGTGTGTTTGTGCATATGTGTATATGTTTGTGTGTATATGTTTGTGTATTTTTGTATATGTATATTTGTGTGTTTGTGTACATGTGTTTGTGTATAGGTTGGTGTGTATATGTGTGTTTTTTGGAGTTTATGTGTGTGTGTTTGTGTATATATGGGTGTGTTTGTGCATGTGTATATGTTTGTGTGTTTTTGTATATGTGTGTGTTTG
This sequence comes from Rhinoderma darwinii, assembly GCF_050947455.1. Classification (NCBI taxonomy): domain Eukaryota; kingdom Metazoa; phylum Chordata; class Amphibia; order Anura; family Rhinodermatidae; genus Rhinoderma; species Rhinoderma darwinii. The sequence continues at coordinate 440,302,304 of NC_134687.1, forward strand.
TGTATATGTGTGTGTTTGTGTATATATGGGTGTTTGTGTATATGTGTGTGTGTTTGTGTATATGTGTGTGTTTGTGTATATGTTTGTGTGTATATGTTTGTGTGTTTGTGTATATATGGGTGTTTGTGTACATGTGTTTGTGTGTATATGTGTGTATATGTGTGTGTTTGTGTGTGTTTGTGTATATGTTTGTGTGTATGTGTTTATGTAATATATGGGTGTGTGTTTATATGTGTTTGTGTATATGTTTGTGTGTGGTTGTTTGTGTGTGTGTAGGTGAGTATAAGTATCGGTATTGTTCACATTGATAACTTTTTTTTATGTTGTTGCAGATTTTGATGTACCAATTGGACTACGTCTTAGATTCGTTGGACTACTGTGTAGATCTACGTTTTTTGAAAATTTTAATAAAATGGTTAACGAGGGTTTTGTTGGGGATTTCTTATTTCAATAAAAAAAAATTGTCTTTGTGTTTTTTTTTCAAACTTTATTAGTGCCTAGATAATGGTAGTTGGCTGATTGACAGCGTCCATTATAAAGGCGGTACTTAGTGTTAGCTGGTGCAGAGGCTAGCACTAACCACCCATTATTACCTCGGTACCCACCACCACCAGTGGTGCCGGGAAGAGCTTCGTACGATCCAGTACCCGACCATATGTTGTGATGGTCGGGTACTAGGGCGGCCGTAGGCTGGTATTATGAGGCTGGGAAGGGCCAAAAACAGTGGACCTTCCCACCCTTGTAATGCTAGGCTGCTGCTGCTGTGTTGTATCGGGCTGGTTATAAAAATGTGGGGGACCCCCACGTCGTTTTTTTTTTAAATTTAACAATAGACGTTGGGTCCCCCACATTTTTAATAACCAGCCATATACAAGGCCGCAGCAGCCTGGCATTACACGGGTGGGAGGGGCCACTGGTTTAGTACATTCCCAGGCTAATAACACTGTGTTTGTGGCTGGTTATGATAAATTGGGTGGAACCCCATGTCTTTTTAATAAAAACAATAAATAAATAATAAAAAAAAATGACGTGGGGTCCCCCCATTTTTATAACCAGCCAGATACAACACAGCAGCAGCAGCTTAGCATTACAAGGGTGGGAAGGTCCACTGTTTTTGGCCCTTCCCAGCCTCATAATACCAGCCTGCGGCCGCCCCAGGGCCCGACCATCACAACAGATGGTCGGGTACTGGATCGTACCTGGCTCTTCCCGGCACCCCTGGTGGTGGTGGGTACCGGGGTAATAATGGTGGTTAGTGTTAGCCTCTACACCGGCTAACACTAAGCCTCCCCTTAGTAATGGATGTTGTCACTCAGACAGCGGCCATTACTAAAGTGATAGTAATAAAACTTGAAAAGAAAAGACAAAGATATAGATAAAATATTTTATTGAAATAAAGCACCCCCAACACAACCCTCATTAACCATTTTATTGATGAAAAAAAAAGTGTCATCTAAGTAGTCCTCGAAACCGAAGTAGTCCAAACACCAAACCTGTAAAAAATCAAAAATATAAGAAAAAAAATGAAATAAAACATGTCGTAGGCTTAGTTTCACTTTCATGTGTGATACTGACTGTTATACCATGTATAGAAGCCTGCGGCAAAGTTGGCTTAGATACAGGGCGCCAGCAGACAGTATCATACATGGCCATACAGACATTTATACAAACAAACATACATACATACATGCAAATATACATGCACATATACACATACAAACATGACAACATACATACATGCAAACATACATGCATACATACATACATACATGCAAACATACATACATGAAAACATACATACATACAAACATACATACATACATGCAAACATACATACATGCAAACATACATGCAAACATGCATACATACATAGATACATGCAAACATACATGCACATATACACATACAAACATGACAACATACATACATACATACAAGAAAACATACATACATGCATGCAAACATACGTACATGCAAACATACATGCACATATACACATACAAACATGACAACATACATACATACATACATACAAGAAAACATACATACATGCAAACATACATACATGAAAACATACATACATGCAAACATACATGCACATATACACATACATGCACATATACACATACAAACATGACAACATACATAAAAGCAAACATACATACAAGCAAACATACATACATACATACAAGCAAACATACATACAAGCAAACATACATACAAGCAAACATACATACATACACATACAAACATGACAACATACATACAAGAAAACATACATATACATACATACATACAAACATACATACATACATACATACATGCAAATATACACATACATGACAACATACATACAAAAATAAACTCACCTAAGACGTTCCCACGAAGAGCTGAAAGGTCCCGTCACTTTTCTTCTTACTGCTCCCATTCACAATAACATAGCGGTGGGCGCAGATGACGTAATCACGTGTGCCTGATATGATTACGTCATCAGCGCCACAACGCATTGTAAGGGTATGTTCACACGGCCTATTTACGGACGTAATTCGGGCGTTTTTGCCCCGAATTACGTCCGAAAATAGCGCCTCAATAGCGCTGACAAACATCTGCCCATTGAAAGCAATGGGCAGACGTTTGTCTGTTCACACGAGGCGTAATTTACGCGCCGCTGTCAAAAGACGGCGCGTAAATAGACGCCCGCGTCAAAGAAGTGACCTGTCACTTCTTTGGCCGTAATTGGAGCCGTTATTCATTGACTCCAATGAATAGCAGCGCCAATTACGCCCGTAATTGACGCGGCGTTCAAGCGCCTGCACATGCCGTTACGGCTGATATTACGGGGATGTTTTCAGGCTGAAACATCCCCGTAATTTCAGCCGTTACGGACGCCCTCGTGTGAACATACCCTTAGGGTATGTGCACACACACTAATTACGTCCGTAATTGACGGACGTATTTCGGCCGCAAGTACCGGACCGAACACAGTGCAGGGAGCCGGGCTCCTAGCATCATACTTATGTACGATGCTAGGAGTCCCTGCCTCGCTGCAGGACAACTCTCCCGTACTGAAAACATGATTACAGTACGGGAGAGTTGTCCTGCAGCGAGGCAGGGACTCCTAGCATCGTACATAAGTATGATGCTAGGAGCCCGGCTCCTTGCACTGTGTTCGGTCCGGGACTTGCGGCCGAAATACGTCCGTCAATTACGGACGTAATTAGTGTGTGTGCACATACCCTACTATGAATGCGAGCGGCGCCAAGAAGAAGGAAGATGGCAAGTGACGGGACCGTTCAGAGCGCCGTTAGAACGTCTTAGGCGAGTTTGTTTTTTTAATATATTTTTAGTTGTTCGCCGGGTGCTGATGCAGCACCGGTGCGGCGGGTACACAAATTACATGTAGTGACAGGGGGGGAGAGAGAAGTTGTTTGCCGAAACGGGGTGAATGTAGTGTAGTGTAGTGTAGTGTAGTGTAATGTAGTGTAGTGTATTGTAGGGTTGATGACATTCACGGTAAGTTCGTCTCAATCGGGCTTACCATGCCCGCTTGAGACGAACATTCTCCCAATGTTGCTAGAACTACAGTATCTAGCAACATCGGGAGCACGCACACTGCAGAGCGGAGCGGCTTGATTGACATCGAGCCGCTCACGCCCCTTTTTAGAAAAGATAACCAGCACTTGCTGAGTTATCAAGTGTCAAAAAAAGGCACTTAGGAAATGAATTTTTAAATTTTTTTAACAGCAAATGTTTTCAAATTCATTTCCTGCTTAGAATGTTTAAAAAAAAAAAAATGAATCAACTTGGGACAACCCATTTAAGTTCCTGAAGTTAATGTGTTGGAAGCAGGAAAAATGGAAAAGTGTAAAGATCTGAGCAAATATGACAAAGGCCAAATTGTGATGGCTAGACGACTAGGTCAGCACATCTTTGAAAAGGGAAGGGTTTGTGGGGTGTTCCCCGTATGCAGTTGATAGTACCTATCAAAAGTGGTCCAAGGAAGGACAACCAGTGAACCTGCGACAGGGCGGCCAAGACTCATTAATAAGCGTAGGGAGTGAAAGCTAAGCCATCTAGTCTGATCCCACAGAAGAGCTACGGTAGCAAAAATTGCTTCAAAAGTTAATGTTGGCTATCATAGAAAGGTGTCAGAACACACAGTGCCACTGTAAAGGATCTGCCAGACACAGCTTCTGTGTCGACGCCCGTGGTTAATCAGTCTGCACCTGCCCCTAGGTCTGATAGAGTGACTCGATCTGCTACCACTCAGGCTGGTAGGCTCAGGAGTGGGAGAACCTATCACAGCCTGGCCAGACGGTTCTAGCTCCCGCCCTCGGTCTATTTATACCTTCATTTCCTGCTTGTCTTTGCCCGTGATTCTGTCCTGTTTCCTGGCTCTGCTGCTCCTGCTATCATTATTGACCTTTCTTCATTTTGACCCTGGCTTTACTGACTACGCTCCTGCTCTGCGTTTGATACCTCGTACACTCCTGGTTTGACTCGGCTCGTTCTACGCCTGTTGCTTACGGTGTTGCCGTGGGCAACTGCCCCATTTCCCTTAGCTTCTGTGTACCTTTGTCTGTTTGTCTGTCGTGCACATATTGAGCGTATGGACCGTCGCCCAGTTGTACGCCGTCGCCTAGGATGGGCCCTGCAAGTAGGCAGGGACTGAGTGGCGGGTAGATTAGGGCTTACCTGTCTGTCTCCCTACCCTGTCATTACAGCCACATACAAGAAACGAGGCAGCACATCCATCCAGGAAAAAGGGAACTTTATTCACCCACCAGTTCAATGTTTCAGCCCAACTGGACCTTTCTCAAACATCCAGTTGGACTGAAACGTTGCATTGGTGTATGAATAAATTTCCCTTTTTTTCCTGGATGTCCTGCCTTGTTTCTTTTATGTGGATCTTACCCAAGGAACTTTAGATCAAGTCTCACTGAGGCCTGCACCCAATATTTTTATTATCTTTTTCTCTGGTGCTGTGATATTCTTCTTTTTTTTTAGAACACACAGTGCATCACAGCTTGCTGCGTTTAGGGCTGCAAAGTCGCAGACTGGTCAGAGTGCCTATGTTGACCCTGTCCACCACCGAAGTGCCTACAATGCTTATCTGAGCATCAGAACTGGGCTATGGAGCAATGGAAGGAGGTGGCCTTGTCTGATGACTAATGTATTCTTTTATATTATGGGGATGGCTGAGTGCATGTTGGTCGCTTACTTCGGAAAGGATGCACTATGGGAAGAAGGTTAGCAGGCAGAGGCAGTGTGAAGATCTGGTCAATGTTCTGTTAGGAAATCTTGCATCCTGTCATTCATGTGGATGTTACTTTGACACATGCCACCTACCTAAACATTGTTACAGACCCCTTTATGGCAAAGGTATTCAGCAGGATAATGTGCCCTGCCAAACTGCCAAATAGTTCAGGAATGGTTTGAGGAACAGGACAAAGAGATCAAGGATCCCGACTTGTACTTCAAATTCCCCAGATCTCAATGCAATCTAGCTTCTGTGGGATGTGCAAGAAAGTCCAATCCTTAGGGGCCCCATCTCGCAACTTTAAAGATTTAAAATATCTGCTGCTAACTTCTTGGTGCCCGATTACACAGGACACTTTTAGAGGTCATATGGAGTCCATGCCTCAATGGGTTAGAGCTGTTTTGGCAGCACAATAGGGACCTACAATTGTAATCAGGCAGTTAAATGTTATGGCTAATTTGTATGTATATAAACACAATACACACACACACACATACATACACATACATACACATTATACACATACACATACAAATTACACACATATACATATACCTTACACACATAAATATATTTAAACACACATACTTATCCCTCTTGCAGCTAGCTATCACATCCCAGCAGTGGAGAGGGTGGCCTGTCCACTTCCCTATATAACTTTGCCCGGGGCAAGTACCCCTCAGCCCCCTCCCCCTTAGTATGCCCCTGCCATAAGAATCCATGAAAAAAAGTGATATGTTCATTAGATGCTTTATTATGTAGGTTTTTTCCCCCTAGATGTACTGTTTCTAAGGAATAACATGATGGCTCATATCATATTGCACCAATTAAAGTGCCAACTGGTCCCTAATGTAAACCTGTAGGGACTCAGTATGTCACTGTACACGATCTGTGCACACCTAAAGGGATTCAGCACATAATTTTGCATGACATGGGGGTTAAGGTCAGGGTTCCTCCATACCAATCTCATCCACCCATCTCTTTATGGACTTTGCATTTTGTGCAGGGACATAGTCATGATGGAACAGGAAAGGGTCTTGCCCAGGGGCGTAACTAGGAAAGACTGGGCCCCATAGCAAACTTTTGACTGGGGCCCCCCAGGTGCCACAAGCACCTTATAGATAGTGCCCCCTGTAAAATATGCCCTACAGCCCCCCTGTAGACAGTGTCACACCCCACTTGTAGATAACACCCCACTCCCCCTTGTAGATAGTGCCATACAGCCCTACCTGTAGATATCGCCATAAAGCCCCCTGTATATAGGGCTATACAGCTCCCACTGTATATAGTGACACACAGCCCTCCTCCCTTGTATATAGTGCCACACAGCCCCCATTAGTATTTAGTGCCGCACACAGACCCCTGTAGATTGCGCCGCACATAGCCCCCTGTAGATAGAGCTACAGCCCTCCCCCTTGTAAATAGTGCCATACAGCCCTCCTAGTAGATAGTGCCACACAGCCCCCCTTAGTAGTGCAACACAGCCCCTTGTAGATAGTGCCACACAGCTCCCCCACGTGTATAGTGCCACACAGCTCCCCCTTGTGTATAGTGTCACACAGCTCCCCCTTGTGTATAGTGCCACACATCCCCCCCTTGTGTATAGTGCCACAAGGAAATGGCGCATACGAGAAAGTTGTATCAACTAGGGGGATGTCAATCAAACATGGAAAGTTGAGTTTGGAGGCAGGACTTTGTGACTCTTCAGCATAGCGGCACCATTCCATGAACCTTTAATGAGTAATTAACATATAGCGTGCGCCGTTTTAAAAGTGGATTTTAAAGATTTTGCTGCATCTAAAAAAAAACTACATTTGGAAATATTGTCAGGTCATGTATTACCGCATGGTGGCGGTTCAAGGGGTTAAGACTACCAGACACATTCCCATGAAATATACAATGAATTGAGAACAATTCCATCTGCCCTGCAATTTTGTTATTATAAATATATTCTATTCCGACCTATATAATTTAGATGATCAGAATGGTTCTCTAAGAGACCCTGCGCCTTCTAGTGCCCACTTTCTGAGTAACCTAAGCCTCCCTACTCTCTCCCAACAACAACGGGAGACCCTGAGTTCTCCCATTACAAAGCTAGAAATAGAGGATGTAATTAAGGCCCTACCTATGCAGAAAGCTCCTGGTCCAGACGGACTAACAAATCTCTACTATAGAACCTTCCTGGATGTTTTGCTCCCACACTTGCATTCTACTCTAGTACATGCTTTTAATGAAAGATCATTTCCAAGGGAAATGCTTTCAGCAATGATTGTTACGTTCCCGAAACCTGGGAAATCTACTGATGCCCCGCAAAATTTTAGACCGATCTCGCTGTTAAATACGGATGTAAAAATGTATGCGAAAATTTTAGCTAATCGTATGGCACCTTTATTACCTTCATTGATAGGGGGAGATCAGGTGGGCTTTGTGAAGGGCCGACAAATCACGGAAAATACCAGGAGAGTTCTTAACATTATGGACTTTGTACAAAGTTCAGGTAGGGCGTCGGTAATGGTGACTCTTGACGCGGAGAAGGCATTCGACCAGGTGCGATGGTCGTTTGTCTTCTCGGTGTTGGAAAAAATGGGAATACAGGATGGAATATTAAGAGCTATCAGGGCACTATACTCTACACCCTCTGCGAAGGTTTTTGTGAATGGAGCACTATCTGAGAGTTTTGATATAACGAATGGAACCAGACAGGGGTGTCCCTTGTCCCCTTTTATATTTGTATTGTCTATAGAACCATTGGCCCAAGCGCTTAGGTCACACTCAGAAATTAGAGGGGTCTGGATAGGTGATAGACAGCATTGTATTTCGTTATTTGCTGATGACATTTTGTTGACACTGGAGCAGCCGGAGACATCCTTGGAGGTAGCAATGGCGGTAATTAAGGAATTTGGATCTCTCTCCCTATACAAAATTAATGAGCATAAATCCCAAATCTTGCCTTTTAATATCCAGGCGGAAGCACTGGCTTCGCTAAAATGTAAATTCCCGATGGATTGGCAGTCACAACATGTGAGGTATCTTGGTATAGAGGTCACTACCTCGGTACAGGATTTATATAAATATAATTACATCCCTTTGTTGAAAACTATAGAACAAGATATGCAATTGTATAATAAATCTGAAATCTCATGGGTGGGTCGTATAGCAGCCTTCAAAATGTTAATTCTGCCCAAAATTTTGTATATCTTCAGAACCGTCCCTATTCGTCTACCAGCCTCCTTCTTTAATAAAATACAGAAACTGTTAAACAACTTCATTTGGAAACCGGGCAAACCTAGAATTGCCTCTTCAATCCTTAACAGAGATAAAAAGTTTGGCGGTTTAAGTTTGCCTAACATTTCAGACTATTATTACGCAATTCAAGTATCGTTATTAAGGAATTGGTGGATTGGGGATGTGTCTCAACATTGGATACACATAGAGACCTTTTTAGCTCCGGGTCAAAATTTGAGGGCTTTACTGATAGCGGCTCTGACTACAATAGCTTTACCAACCCGTCTTCCCTATTTTTTGTCTACTTCTCTGTTTTACTGGAAAAAAATTCACTCTGGTAGCGAATCTTCCAAAATTTCCTTACAGCATGTAACGCCTATTGAGATATTTCACATTGCTCTTCTAGACATGAAACTGGACTCTTGGAAAGAGAGAGGCATAGTATACTTAACGGATCTATTGGATGGCGGGAAGTTACTCCCGTATTCGGAACTGACCCATAAATATGGTATTGAACATAGAGATTTTTTTAAATACTTACGAATTAGACATTTCTTACCCACTATGGATTTGAGTGTACTTTTAGCCAATGCGGACGTATTCCAATTATGGTCAGCCCCATCAGATACCCCAGTCCGCCTTAAACCCCTTTATTCTGTAATTGGCTCTAAATCCTCGTTTGTTAAAACCTCCCCCCTCCTTGCTTGGGAGAGGGACCTAGGCCAGACCTTCGCTGTATCCCAATGGACATACTCCTTGAAATTTGTTGTTTCTACTTTTAAATGTGTATCTCATTATGAAGCCGCTATCAAAACAGACCTCAGATGGTATTATACACCCGATAAATTGAGCCGTATGTACCCGGGTTCTTCTGATCTTTGCTGGAGGGGTTGTGGGCACAGAGGTACTCTCATACATATAATATGGTCTTGCCCTTGTCTTGCTCCTCTATGGTCATCGATCTTTCTACTGCTTTCCGTGTTGTGCAATAGGGTAATTCCGCTATCACCATCTTTAGCACTTCTTTTTCTCGGAATAAATGAGATACCTATAGAAAATAGGGTACTTGTGGCACATATCCCTTTGGCTACTAAATTAGGGATAACTAGGTATTGGAAGAGTGTGAAACTTCCCTCTGTTGGGGAAATATATGATATGCTAAATACTACATGTGCTTACGAAAAAATGATGGCATATAAAGATCACAAATACCCGCAGTATGTAGAGACCTGGAAGAATTGGCATCTTTTTTCTCAAAATTGTATATCCCCGTAATGCATGTTCGAAACCGATATATTTAAACCTGAAACTCTCTATTTTTGGTTTTCTGTACATATGTTTTTGCCCTATTTTCAGGGCCTTTTTGTGTGTGTTGACCACATGCAACATGTTTTAATGTATTTTCTTTCTCTGCATGGTTAGTACTTTGTATAAATGTGGGGGTGCTTAGAATGACTCTGAGTTGCCAATTTACGACACTATGCTAGTTCTATGTACTAAGTATATTATGTGCTATAATGCGTTTTTGTACAACCATGTGTTTGTGGTTATTGTGTATTATATTTGTCATTTTGAAAAAAATGTAAATAAAAATATTGATGGAAAAAAAAAATATATTCTATATAATTACAGCTCCAGAACCAAGCTCTGACATATACGGCTCCAGAACCAAGCTCAATACATATATACATCCCCAGAACTGAGCTCAGTGTATATATACAGCACCAGAACCGAGCTCAGAACATAAATACAGCACCAGAACCGAGCTCAGTGCATGTATACAGTACCACAACAAAGCTCAGTACACAAATACAGCACTAGAACCAAGTTCTGACATATATACATCCCCATAACCAAGCTCAGTACATAAATACAGCACTAGAACCAGGCTCTGACATATATACATCCCCAGAACCAATCTCTGACACATATACATCCCCAGAACCAAACTCAGTACATATATACAATACCAGAACCAACCTCAGTACATAAATACAGCTCTAGAACCAAGTTCAGTACATATATACAATACCAGAAGAAAGATTAGTACATAAATACAGCAACAGAAAAAAGCTCAGTACATATACACATCTCCAGAACGAAGCTTAGTACATAAATACAGCACCAGAACCAAGCTCAGTACATAAATACAGCACTAGAACCAGGCTCTGACATATATATATCCCCAGAACCAATCTCTGACACATATACATCCCCAGAGCCAAACTCAGTACATATATACAATACCAGAACCAACCTCAGTACATAAATACAGCTCTAGAACCAAGTTCAGTACATATATACAATACCAGAAGAAAGATCAGTACATAAATACAGCAACAGAAAAAAGCTCAGTACATATATACATCTCCAGAACGAAGCTTAGTACATAAATACAGCACCAGAACCAAGCTCAGTACATATATACATCCCCAGAACCAAGCTCAGTACATAAATACAGCACCAGAGCCAAGCTCAGTACATATATACATTCCCAGAACCAAGCTCAGTACATATATACAGAGCCAGAACAAAGCTCAGTACATATATACATCCCCAGAACCAAGCTCAGTACATATATACAGAGCCAGAACAAAGCTCAGTACTTGAATACAGCATCAGAACCAAGCTCAGTACATATATACAGCCACAGAACCAAGCCAAGTACATATATACAACACCAGAACAAATACAGCTCAATTTAGCGCAACCCCTGGCGTTTAGGTTTGTGCTGCGTAAAACTACAGCTCCCAGCATGGCCCGATCAATAGTAAGGATATGCTGGGAGATGCTGTTTCACAAAAAAAATCATACCACCGATCATCTCGCTGCAGATCATACAACGACTACAGTGCTGATTGGAGGCAGAATAAACATTTACAGTAAGTGACTCACTGGTGACGTCTCAGATTCTAGTTATTTTATTCTCCCTCCGGTCCAGACCTCTATGATGGATTTCTTCTGGCCACGACCCATTTCTGCAGTTTTCCAGTCAGATGTCTTCAGCTTCACACTTTTAAAACATTTCTGCACCTATAAACGAAGTTAAAATTCTCAACATCTCTAAATATAATAAGCGCCATACACTGCACCACTAACCATAATAGCGCCATACACTGTGTCCCTGATTATAATAGTACCATGCACTGCACCTCTAATTATAATAGCGCCATACACTGTGTCCCTGATTATAATAGTACCATACACTGTGTTACACACACACACACACTCACACACACACACACACACACACCATGACCCTGTAGATAGTGCCCCCATAGCCCCCTGTAGATAGTTACCTGCATAGAGCCTCTGTAGATAGTTCCCTACATAGTAGCCCCTGTAGATAGTTCCCCACATATAGCCCTCTGTAGATAGTCCCCACATATGGACTCCAGAGCTGCAAGGCAATAGTGCTAACCACTGAGCCACCGTGCTGCCCTACATATAGCTTCCCCTATAGATAGTGCTCCCCATATAGCGCACCTCTGTAGATAGTGTCTCACATATAGCCCAGCCCTGTAGATAGTGCCCTACATATAGCCCCCCTGTAGCTAGTGCCCCACAGGTAACCCACCCCTGTATTAAGTGTCCCACATATGCTCCCCCTGTATATAGTGCCCCACATCCCCAAATATAGACCCTCCTGTATATCGTGCCCCACATCCCCACATATAGACCCCCCTGTATATAGTGCCCCACAGCCCCACATATAGACCCCCCTGTATATAGTGCCCCACATCCCCACATATAGACCCCCCTGTATATAGTGCCCCACAGCCCCACATATAGACCCCCCTGTAGATAGTGCTCTACATCCCCACATATAGACCCCCCCTGTATACAGTGGCCCACATCCCCACATATAGGACCCCCCTTGTAGATAATGCCACTCACAATTTTATTAGAAAAAAACAAAAAACTTTACATACTCACAAGATCCCGTTCCCGCGCCGTCCGGTGGCAATGCAGATCTTCTCTCTTCTGAGCAGGTCTGCTGGAGCTGAAAGATGCGTCGTTCAAAGTTGCTGATTGGCAGGGCAGAATGAAAGGCGCTGATTGGCCGGGCAAGTCATTTTTCCCCGCCAATCAGAGTCATCTTAAAGGATTTATATTCCTCTGTTTATTATAATAACTTTAAAGAGAGCGCTTATTATATCTATTCTCTTTTATTTTATTTAGCACTATTTAAAAAAAAAAAATAATTCTGTGCAAAGGAGTCTTAATGCGCTTTTGCCACAAAGACAAAACTTTTTTTTTTTTTTTAAAAAGTCAGCAGAACAGTGAGCTGTTATCACCGGTGGACTTGCGATTTTTGCGGCGTGGGTTTAAGCACCCCATTGAATTCAATGGGAAAACCCGCAACAGAAGAGCTGCGAATATGCAGCATTAATTGACATGCTGCGGTTGAAGAAACAGCACCGCAGGTAAATTTATGTGCGTTTTTTTCGGCTGCAGTTTTCCACAGTGTGGGGGCGAGATTTGTTAAAATCTCACCCACACTGCTGCTACTGTAATACGTTGTGGATTTTCCGCAATGAATCCGCAAAATTTACAGTATTTACGCTGTGTTTGTGCATACCCTAAGGGTATATGGACAGAAGAGTTCGCTTCGACAGTAGCAGTGCTCTGTCGGATTTATGTCAGAAAATGCCCGGCCATTCAGCGCTAATGCATTTATTTGTACCTGCGTTCTATAGACGCAGGTACAATTACTGCAAAAGGGGGTGGCTGTCACTAGCACCGGTGCCCCTCCGATGCTAGCGACGCCCTCGGGCATAAGGGGGCCTGTGTCGGTCGGCCCATAAATGCTAGAGGCGTCGCTACAGCTGTAGCAGCCATAACGGCTGCTAGCGGCGCCACCGGACATATGGGGGGTGTGTGTCGGCTAGCGGCACGGGCCCCCTCAAGCTGCGGGCCCCGTAGCAGCTGCAATGGCTGCTACCACGGTAGTTACGCCACTGGTCTTGCCACAAAGTTGGAAGCCCATAATTGTCTATAACTATCGTTCACTGAAAATAAAGGGCCTACCCCAAAACAAACTGAACATTGAACTAGGTGAATACAAATAGCTTGTGAAAAATGAAATAAGAATACAATTGTTTTATAAAATAAAACTTTCTGTCCTTAAAGTACTCCTGTACAGTACGTTCACAAACAACTATTAGTAATAGCAGCAGTACTAGTAGCAGCACAAATGGTATTAGTAGTAGTTGTATTAGTACAGTATACATGTGAAAATCAGTGTCGTCTCTTGGGTGTTAGAGGGATTAAAGCAAATTTTAATACCTCTTACATTTTCTAATATCAGTGTTAAAATTTGTTATACATAACTCTTTCAATGACTGTAAAATGTATTGCCTTCATAAAGTGAATTTTTTAGAAGTTTAATTATAGCAATGTCTGAAATAAATGCTGCTCTGATCTTTTTATATTTATATCCCTGTATAGATATGTAAAATATTTTAACATATAAAAGGTATTTTTATGAGAGGGATTTGCAAGACTATTTTAAGCCACTTAGGAAAGTTGGTTGTGTGCCAGCTTTGCGAACGTGCATTATAGACGGATATGTCACTATGCACAGTGTGAATATTAGAAACTTGTATCTTGAGCCCTAACCCTAAAGATACACTTGTGTGCACTACACCTAACAATAATCCTAATACTACTAATACACACACCATTCAGCCATAACATTGAAACCAACTGTCTAATATTGTACAGGTCCACCTTGTGCTGTAAAAACAGCTCTGACCCATCGAGGCATGGACTCCACAAGACCTCTAAGGTTGTCCTGAGGTATCTGGTACCAAGACATTAGCAGTAGATCCATTTAGTCTTGTAAGTTGCAAGGTATGGCCTTCATGGATTGGATTCCTTTTAATAACAAAGATGCAAGCTGTGATCTATTACCAGGTGCAAGGTATATTGGGGAAAGGAGTATAGAATAGCGGAGGATAGAGTTGAGGGTTTATTAATAAAATTGTGAAAGAAAAGGTGGGAATGACTACAATGGTATGATGAACAACACTAGAAAGATGTACTTTCAAGACATGTGTGGTATGTCTGTTTGACTGAAGGCGAGCATTGTATAATAGAAGTGCAGCTCAAGGGAAATTTTTGAGAGATGAGTAGAAAGTTTTGATTCGGGAGGACAATAGTCACAAATCATTAGAAGAACAGGGTGCACAGGTGGGGTGGTATACAGAAAGTGTTGAAAAGTTGTAAGAAGTTGCAGAATAATGGATAGCTTTGTGGTTGAGGACCAGAACATTTAACCATATTCTGGAATGAATAGGTAGCCAGTGCAGTGACTGGCAAAGATCTTATGAGGCTACAAAACTCACTGAACATAATTCTTATAATTTAATAGCACAATCATTTTCTGTGGAGTTATATATTATAAAACATTTACTACAAGTAGATAACAAGAATGCAGCATACAGCTCAATGTAAACAAATGAAAGTACGGTATAGATTAGATACAGCAGTATGTTTATTTATATGATATCTGTATGTACTTGACGTACAGTGTATATATACACACACTGAATAGACACTTTATTAGAGACACCTATTTAGAAGCGCGTTGTACCTCCCCTGGCTTTCAGAACTGCAGCAATTTGTTATGGTATAGATTCCGCAAGGCGTTGAAATTGTTCTATAGCATTAATAGCCCATGCAGATAGGATAGCTTCACACAGTTGGCACTAAAATGTCCTTCTGACATGGGGTAATCAGCTGCCATGAAGAGATGACTTGGCTGGCCACAGCGCTTAGGTAAGCTGCTTGCATGCTGCACCAAATTCTGACCCTCCTATGAGCATAGTGCAACAGAAATCTAAATTTATCTGACCAGGCAATGTTTTACTCAGTGATCCAATTGTTGTACTCTTTTGGTCACTAGAGTTTTGCCTTTCTGTTTCCCTTAAACAGCAATGGCAGTCGAACCGGTAAGGTGCTTTTATCGTCTGATGTTATTGCTAAAGAAAGACGTGTTCAGACATGTTAGTTGGAGTACGAGCGGTGATTATCAGAACAATTCTTGACATCCTCCTGTGACCCCTTTCGTCAAAGAGTTATTGATGTTCACAGGATCACCTTTTCACTTCGCTTGTTGTTTTTCCTCAATGATACCATTCTTGGTTTACTCTTGACACTGTTGTATGAGAAAATCCACAATGTTGGCAGTTTTTGAAATATTGGCTCCGGCTAGTTGAGCGCCAATGACCATTCCTTATTCGAAGTCGCTCAGATTGCTCGATTTTCCATTCTAACGTGGATTCACACTGAAACTGATCCATGGAAAACTTTCTCACTTAATTGTATTATTCTAATTTTCATACAGGGGAGCTCCAATCATAAAGGGCAGGTGTCTCTACTAAAGTGGTCATTTAGTATATACTCTATATATACACACAGTACTGTGGAAAAGTTTTAGGCAGTTGTGTTAAAATGCTGCAAAGTAAGAATGCTTTAAAAAATAAAAGTGTTATTAGTTCTTTTTTTAGCAATTAACAAAATATAAAGTGAATGAACAAAAGAGAAATCAAAATCAAATCAATATTTGGTGTGACCACCCTTTGCCTTCAAAACCGCATCAATTCTTCTAAGTGCACTTGCACAAATTCATAGATTTTGTAGAATTATAGTCAGATGTATGGTTATCCCATTATACCAAACAGGTGATAATGATAATTTTTTTCATATGTAGGTTGAAACACAGTCATTAACTGTAACAGAAACAGCTGTGTAGGAGGCTTAAAACTGGGTGAGGAATAGCAAAACTCTGCTACAAAGGTGAGATTGTGGAAGACAGTTTCATGTCAAATGTGCACCATGGCAGGAATGGGCACAGCAAAAAGACACAAGGTACTTATACTGACCTTGCTGATGCACTATAAGTACCTTGTGTCTTTTTGCTGTGCCCATTCCTGCCATGGTGCAAATATTTCAAAGCACAAACAACCGATCAAGCAACTGAAGGATATAATGCCTGAAACAATCTTATAGCAAAAGTAAAAAATCACTTTATTATTCCATTACATCATAGCACAGTATCAACTGTACCTTGCATTATTACATATGTGAAATAAATATATATATATATATATATATATATATATATATGTTTGTAAATAGTGACTATAATATAATGGCCATATATACCTAACTAGAATTATATCTGAAATGGACATGCATCACTAGAATAATAGCTCAAATGGACTGCATACAATTTGTGCATAGAATAATGTCCAGAGCTAGGGAGTATCGTTATATCATCCATCAGCACAAACAGGTGACCGTCCAGCATATGGCTATATAGTTGTCAGTGTTTTGATGTTCATCTGATCTTTCGTCCAATTAGTGGAACATATACCCTCCCCATGTTTGGGACAACACTATAATAAAGAAAGAACAACACAAAATAAATATACATGCAAATGAATTAAAATATGGAAATACCCCGGAAAATAAAATTAACGGCTGATGGAATTTACAAAAAGGATTTGAAGCTAACAGCCACATTGAGGCCGGTAGGTGAGACAGTGTCAAGCAACACTATCCTTTTGGTTTCTTTTTTTAATAAGGCTTTCCTAATGTCACCCCCCCCCCCCCCTCGAAGCCAAATTGACTTTAATTTAAACCCTTTGGGGTTGCAGGAGAGGAAGTCTCTGAAATGGCGGGGTATTGGTTGCAATTTATCCTCGCCCTTTTTATTTGCTGCGGACGTGATTTTATTGACGTGTTCTAGAATTCTGACTTTTGAGAGGACTACTGGTCATCCCAATATATATCAATTTGCAGAGGCATGTGGCAAAGTATACCATGGCCTCCGTATTACAAGTGATATTATAAACTATTTTAAACTCTCTATCACTAGAAGAATTTAAAAAAAATTAGGCACATACAATGTATTTGCAAGCTGTGCAATTACCACAATTAAAAGAGCCCCATCTCGGGCCTTTGCTCCCAAAATAAATTTCTCTCAAATCCGGGGCCATAATAACTCGATGTCATTATATCTCTAAGATTTTGTGATCTCCTCACCATAACGGAGGAATACGAAGATAAGTGTTTGGTTAGTCATAACTTTGGGCCAATGTTTTTGTAAGATCTCTCCTATCAACCCACTGGGGATTGAAAGGTATAATGAATCCGACCATTTGGTCAAATTGATTGGAGCATTTTTGTTTGCTTACCAGCAATGTGTCCCGATGGGAGTTCCTGGCCTTCCAATAGCCTCTCTTAATCTATCTCTCTGGCTATAGCCTCTGTCATGAAATTTTTGTTTAAGGTTGGCTGCCTGCTGTTCAAATTTGTCATTATTGGAGCAGATACATCTCATCCTTAGAAACTGGCCAACCGGAATGACTTTTTTCACTTGAGGGTAGTGTGAGGAGATTGAATGAAGGAGTGAGTTGGTGGAAGTGGATTTCCTTATAAACAGTGGTGATAAATCCATTAGTACCTTTCTCACTCAGAATGTCAAGTTATTCAACACTTGACTTGCTGTAATGCCATGTGAGCTTAATATTTAGTTAAGTGACTCAAGGAAGGTCTCGAGATTTTAGCAGGTATTTTAGGGTGTGTTTTACACTTTTTATTCCATTTTTTATTTATATTAATTACATCACATACGCCATTATATTATGGTCACTATTAACAAACATATACAGTATATTTAGCTGACACATCTATATGATGGGTATTCATTTTTCCCATAGTCACACTTAATAATTTTTTTAACTATTTAATTACACTAGGGTCTCATTTGTTATATGAGATTTATCACCATTGTATTTTTTGTATTTTTTCAATACATGGTCTTGTGTCTCGATTTGTGGGTATGTGGACCCACTAGGCCGCACCGCCGTAGCGGAATAGCAGCTGGCCAAACAACAGAGCACCCTTGTGCTGGACTTTGTATTGATTGGGTACTCTGGAACTTGAACCAGCGATCAACTGATTGCTGGTACAGTACACTGCAACAATAAGGTTTCGCAGTGTATAGTCATTTTTACAGGCTTCTTTGAGGTTATGTTCACACTCAAACTCAAAAACGTCTGAAAATACGGAGCTGTTTTCAAGGGAAAACAACTCCTGATTTTCAGGCGTTTTTGAAGCTGAAAATGAATTTGGAGCTTCTTTTGAGGCTTCTTTTCAGGCTTCTTTTGAGGAGTTTTTTGAGGAGTTTTTCCATAGTGTTCAATGGAAAATGAGCTCCAAAAAACGCCTCAAGAAGTGACATGCTACTTCTTTTTACGGAGCATCTTTTTATTCTCCGTTTTTTTAAAACAGAGGCGTAAAAAGTCGCCTTGTATGAACTAAATGCTGTTTTTCCCATTGATTTCAATAGGCAGATGTTTGTAGGCGTTCACCTTCCGTTTTTTGAGGCGTTTTTTGAGGCGTAAAAACACTGCGTGTGCATATACCCTTATAGTTATTTTTGCAGGCTTAACAGAGGCAGAGTGAAGGCAGACTTGGGGGCCTTCATTAGGCCCCTGGACTGCCATGACAACCATCGGCACCCTACGATTACGTCTTAAGGGGGCCAATGATCTGTCGGAGGGGGTCACCCCCTATTTATAATGCCTCAGATGCTGTGGCTCGCTCCATACATCACCCCTGCACCATGATATGCACTTACTTCATGGTGCGTGAAGGGGTTAAGGCTCCTTTAAACCTCTGAGTTGTACAGTTCCATAAAACATGCATCCATAGTAGTGAGGCCCTACGTTACCTCTGTAAGCATCCAATTTCATACAGAGTTAGGCCCCAAGCACACGACCGTAAAATCGCCTGTAATTACGGGCCCATTCATTTGTATGACCGACAGACACCTTCCCGTATGTCTATGGGAGGGTGTCCGTGCCGTAGAAACCTGACGAAAAAACTAGGGCATGTCCTATTTTTTTATTTTACGGACCGTGCTCCTATACTTTATAATGGGAGCACGGCTCGTAAAAACATCTGGCTGTCCGCGGTCGTCCGCAGCCCGTAATTATGGGTCGTAATTATGGGCACAGTAGTGTGCATGAGGCCTAATACGGAGGTTTTCTCTGTCAGATTACGTGTGAACATAACTGAACAAAAATTTTGCTATGTTTCTAGAACAATTAAGAGAAAATAATTCCGTAATAGAATTCCATACAGAGGCACGCTAAAATGGCACATGGTGTGCCAACGAAGCCTCAGGAACTTTGTTTGGCTCCATACAGCTTCCATGCACATGGATCTGCTATGTCCACTTGATGCTCAAACTGCACCGATGCAGTTCAGTCTGGTACGGTATTTGTTCAGTATGAGTTCAGTGTGGTTACCTTATGGATACACCTGTAGTTTAAAGAGGAAAACGGTACTTCCAAAGGGAAATATCCATAGGATTTTAGCTTCTTTCCTTTTAGAACTGGTACAGAGCAGTAATGTGGTCATGTGCATGAGCCCTAAACCAGTAGATGGGTTAGTCCACTTCACAGTCAACCATCATATTGTTCAATATCTGTTCCTTGAGTGAAACTAGTTTATAACATAGCGGATGATCTTTATAAACAAGTCCCCCTCTCCTACCTTAAACAGCCTTTGGTATAGTTTTGCCAAGACTTTTGATTAAACATAATTGCAATGTTGCGCGAGACACATGCTCCTGAAATGTCAGGATTGCTTTTTACTATTTAAGCAAATATAAAAATTTTGAGTTTTTTTGAGAACATTAGGTATCTCACATAAATGATGTAATAACTCTGCTGACACTTTATTCTGGTACTGTTAATGGGGTCATGTTTTTATCGGGGAATGACTTGTTTTAGGACATATTTAAATCATCAGCAAGCCCTACTTGTCGTAGAAATCAAGCTAATCATTTCTGCATTTCATTCATTTCAACAGAGGAGGGAAATCTCCATCCGATTCCACATGTAAATCTGCCTGCAAAACTGTATGTTGACTTACGAAGCCAATATGAGAACTTTTCCTCATCTATCTTAACCTAGCCTAACTGTCGCAATCCAGAGATTAAATAGCACCATTCATTTGTGAACATGCTGGATCCCACAAACACCAGATAACCCCTGTTAAACCATGCATAACGATAAACTAACAAGATAATTATATGTTGTGTTTTATGATGCAATAAATCCCTTTTATGCCTTCATCCAAGAATCAATAAATGTTTTATTTTAATGTGCACCTCTGGTTTGTTAAGTGAAACAAGCTCATATATTAGAGAATATCCGTTGCTGCAATCCCCTCCTTCATCGGCAGGAGTGACCGGCAGCTGAAGCTAGCAGGCCTAGGGGAAATTCCCCGCAGCCTCCTGTCAACAGACTACAGACTGTTTTATGACTGCCTGTGTTCAAAAGGTAATACGTAAAAACCATGGAGGATTTGATTGCACTTATGCTGAGAAATTTGGCAACATAACTACACTCAATGGCCTTTTTTGTGACACTGCTAGGCCTTGTTCACATTACATTTAGCGAGTACGTCGGGCTGGTATACCTCAGTATATCTTTTTTGAAGTATAGAATAGCGGAGTAGACTACGCTATTCCATCCCTCAGGATCCTGCAAACAAACATATACCACGCAGTATAAGTTTTTTTTATTAACATGAGAGCTTTAGGCTACATGAACATGTTGCCTATTTTGGCTGCGGAATATACGCATTAAATCCGCAGGAAAACGCAGAAAATTTCCAGATAAAAATACACCTAATCGTGCGTTTTCAAATGCGCTTTTTGGTGCAGTTTTTAGATTTTGATGTGTCAATCGTTGCCTTTTCATGCTGCGGATTTTGGTGCGTTTTTCCTTAGAACTAGACAGATACAATTCACAAGCGGAAACGCAGGATAAATTAACATGCTGCGGATTTTAAAATACGCACTGCAGGTCAATTTACGTGCAGAAAAACACTGCATCGTGTACATGAGATTTACTGAAATCTCATTTACTTTGCTGGTACTGTATTATGCTGCAGATTTGCCGCACTCAAATACGCACAGCAAAACCGCACATAATACGCATTGTGTGCATTGAGCCTTAGGGTGACGTATATCACTGTATGGCATCTGTCACAGGTATACTTTTAACTTACTCTTCATGGACTTTAATTGCCTTTCATGATGTTAAACGGATACTGCTATAGCCTAGGGATGGCCGATACATTCACGTATGCCTAATAGTGGCATCTGTCACCCATAGACTATAATGGCATTTGTTTAACGGATACATCATAAACTCATACTTCATTTGACAACGTAAATGTTTAACGAATCCCATTAAAGTCTATGGTGATGTAATTCCACTGTTAGGCATCCGTCACAGCCTGTGTTTAACGCACACATCGGGAGCTTTTTTTCCCAGCATATACGTCAAACATAGGAAAAAATGTGAACATAGCCATTTCCATTCACACAATGCATTTTTGATAAGTGCATTTTCATAATGTTTTTTGCCTGATACATTTATTGTTTAAATCAAATCATGCTGAAGGTATGGAATTTTAATGGGAATTTCCCCTATATACATAATTGGGGGAAATCTACCATGTAAAAAAAACAGTTTGAAAGAAAAATTACACTCAGTACTAGAGATGTGAACCCAATCCAAGTAATGTGGATTAGAGCTAGCATAGAAAGCAATGTCTTAATAGTATACAATTCCTTTATTTCGGCATCAATGGAACCTTATAGATGGCAGGATATTAGATATTATGGATCATTGGAAAGTCATAAAAAAGTATATAAGACTTGGTAGAGGACCCTCGTGAAGGAAGCCTAAAATAACATGTTGACGCAAATTATGCCATCAAATTTTTCCTATATATACTAAATAATGACTAATTGGACACCTCTGATCAGTCTTCTCCTTCAAGTCTTATGAGATTCCATATTATATTGCAGTTCTGCATATATAAATGAGATTACATTCGCAATCGCGTTCGGATTCAAGCGTTTCGCTGAACGTATACCCCAGACATATCCAACTTTAAGTCCATACAGTTGAATATGTCTATCACTTACACCCATTGAAGAAAATATTATAAAGTGCGGTGTACGTTTCTTCTATTTTTTTTATTTTTTTTGTTATATTGAAAAGTTATACTTGACTTTGCTTTTCAATACAGTTGAGGCAAATGTAAAGCAATGCGTACCAGCCAAATGTATACCAAAAACGTATTCTTTTGGCATGTGTTTGTTTCGTTAATGATAGTCTATGGGAAACGTTAGACATACTGTATACTGTAAGAGCATTTCCCAAAGTAATTGTTTCATGCAGTACAATTGAATAACAAGACTAATTATTTTACTCGCAAACACAATTTTGCTCTCCAAAAAAGAAATTATGCCTAATGTCCTACAAAATATTCTGCAAATATAAACTGAAGTTACTATTCTCGGTAGTTTTAAAGGTCACAAAAATAAAATGCACACATAAAATATACTCTTTGCTGTTGATGTGATGTTGTTTTTGTGTTTTTTTATATTAAAATACAAGACAAAGTATAAGATAACTATAATCTTAATATAGTCCATCTTTGCAGCACTAGTGGGCCATATAGTATATTGCTGCTAGCAGGGCAGATGGCTGAACTCTGTGACAAGGCATTAAAAGGACAAAAGCATGGCAGCGCTATTGTTGGATGCAATTTCTCTTTAAATGGATTAAATTAACCTGGGTGCTAAGTTTTCGATTTTAGAATTTCCTTTAGTTCTTTCCATTGAACACATCTGTTTGCTTAGGCAGTGAAATAAGGAAACAATGACCTTATCAGATTCAACTGCTGCATTTGGGAGTTTTCTTTTTCTTCTCTAAGCTTTCGAAACATTGCTTCTATTTTTCATGTTTTAAAAGAAACATGGAAATATGCCAGTGCTTACTTATACAGATTTTTGGAGCATTTCTACACGCAGAATGTTGAAATTATCTGCTTCCACAGGCATCCGGTTCACAAATTATCTGTCAAATATTCAGTCTGTATCTCTTTTCTTAATATTCCATACTGAGTTTAAGTTCATATGTGACCTCTTTTACATTTCATCTTTGGTGTTATGGTTTATTCTTAACACCTGTTTCCCTGAGTTTACGGACTTCCAGCAGCTTATCAAAAATAAGGTAATAAAAAATTAGGTAAATGTTAATTTCGGGAACTCGTTCTGCATATATACCTCCCTGTAATATAAATGGGTTTAATGTACAATTTTTTTCCCCTAAATGCAGTTTATTAAACAAACACACAAATGTATGAAATCAGAACATGACCGATTAAAATTAAAGCGGGGCGGTTTTTCATACTGATGACTAGAGATGAGCGAACTTATCAAAAGTTCGGTTCGGCTAGTTCGCCGAATTTCACAAAAAAATTCGGTTCGGACCGAACTAGTTCTGACCGAACCTGTCACTTACGTGCGCCGAGCATGCTACTGTCCGGGGTGCTGATAGAGTTAATGGGCTGCACTAACTCTTTCAGCAACCTTCACAGTACATGCTCGGCGCGCGGAAAATACCATTTAAATGTAATAAAAAAATAAAAATTATACGTTCGTACTTACTTTCCTCCTGTCCGGCCTCCAGCGATGACGTTTCATCCCTTTCGCCGCTGCAGCCAATCACAGGCTGTAGTGGCGGTCACGCACGTCAGGATGACGCTTCATCCCACGTGACCGCCTCTGCAGCCAATCACAGGCTGCAGCGGCGACATGAATGAAACGTCATCGCTGGAGGCCGGACAGGAGGAAAGTAAGTATGAACGTATTATTATTATTTTTTGGCATGTATGTATGTTGGCATGTATGTATGTATGTTGGCATGTATGTATGTTGTCATGTATGTATGTATGTATATCTGTGCATGTATGTTGGCATGTATGTATATATGTGCATGTTTGTATGTATATTTGCATGTATATATTTGCATGTATGTATGTTTGCATGTATGTATTTTTGCATGTATGTTGTCATGTATGTATGTTGTCATGTATGTATATATGTGCATGTGTGTATGTATATTTGTATGTATGTATGTATGTTTGCATGTATGTGTGTTTGCATGAATGTATGTTTGCATGTATGTATGCATGTTTGTATGTATATTTGCATGTGTGTATATATATATATATATGTATGTTGTCATGTATGTATGTTGTCATGTATGTATATATGTGCATGTATGTTGGCATGTATGTATATATGTGCATGTATGTATGTTGTCATGTATGTATGTATATATGTGCATGTATGTTTGCATGTATGTTGGCATGTATGTATACATGTGCATGTTTGTATGTATATTTGCATGTATATATGTTTGCATGTGTGTATGTATGTTTGCATGTATGTATGTTTGCATGTATGTATGTTTGTATGTATGTTGTCATGTATGTATGTATATATGTGCATGTATGTATGTTTGCATGTTTTTATTTTTGCATGTATGTTTGCATGTGTTTATATATATGTGCATGTATGTAATTATGTTTGCATGTATTTATGTTTGCATGTATATTTGTGCATGCTTGTATATATGTATGTATGTATCTTTGCATGTTTGTTTGTATGTATGTATGTTTTCATGTGTGTGTGTATGCATGTATGTATGATAGTTTGCATGTATATATGTGTGTATGTTTGCATGTATGTATATTTGCATGTATATATGTGCATGCTTGTATATATGTATGTATGTTTGTATATATGTATGTATATTTGTATATATGTATGTATGGCCATGTATGATACTGTCTGCTGGCGCCCTGTATCTAAGTCAACTTCACGGGAGGCTTCTATACATGGTATAACAGTCAGTATCACACATTAAACTGAATCTAAGCCTACGACATGTTTTATTTCATTATTTTTTTTTTGGTTTGGTGTTTGGACTACGTCGGTTTCGAGGACTACTTAGATGACGTTTTTTTTTTTCTACAATAAAATGGTTAATGAGGGTTGTGTTGGGGGTGCTTTATTTCAATAAAATATTTTATCTATATCTTTGTCTTTTTCTTTTCAAATTTTATTATTACCACTTTAGTAATGGCCGCTGTCTGAGTGACAACATCCATTACTAATGCGAGGCTTAGTGTTAGCCGGTGCAGAGGCTAACACTAACCACCATTATTACCCCGGTACCCACCACCACCAGGGGTGCCGGGAAGAGCCAGGTACGATCCAGTACCCGACCATCTGTTGTGATGGTCGGGCTCTGGGGCGGCCGCAGGCTGGTATTATGAGGCTGGGAAGGGCCAAAAACAGTGGACCTTCCCACCCTTGTAATGCTAGGCTGCTGCTGCTGTGTTGTATCTGGCTGGTTATAAAAGTGGGGGGGACCCCACGTCATTTTTTTAAATTATTTATTTATTTACATTTTTTTTTTTAAAAAGACATGGGGTTCCACCCAATTTATCATAACCAGCCACATACAACACAGTGTTATTAGCCTGGGAATGGACAAAACCAGTGGCCCTTCCCACCCATGTAATGCCAGACTGCTGCGGCCTTGTATATGGCTGGTTATAAAAAATGTGGGGGACCCGTCTATTGCTAAATTTGTTAAATTCCAAAAAAAAAAACGACGTGGGGGTCCCCCCCATTTTTATAACCAGCCAGATACAACACAGCAGCAGCAGCCTAGCATTACAAGGGTGGGAAGGTCCACTGATTTTGGCCCTTCCCAGCCTCATAATACCAGCCTACGGCCGCCCCAGTACCCGACCATCACAACAGATGGTCGGGTACTGGATCGTACCAAGCTCTTCCCGGCACCCCTGGTGGTGGTGGGTACCGGGGTAATAATGGGTGGTTAGTGCTAGCCTCTGCACCGGCTAACACTAAGTACCGCCTTAATAATGGACGCTGTCAATCAGCCGACTACCATTATCTAGGCACTAATAAAGTTTAAAAAAAACCACAAAGACAATTCTTTTTTATTGAAATAAGAAATCCCCAACAAAACCCTCGTTAACCATTTTATTAAAATTTGAAAAAACGCAGATCTACGCAGTAGTCCAACGAATCGAAGATGTAGTCCAATCGGTACATCAAAATCTGCAACAACATAAAAAAACAGTTATCAATGTGAACAATACCAATACTTCTACTCACCTATACACATATATACACGCACACACAAACAAACAACCATACACAGACACACACATATATACACAAACACAACAAGATATACACACACACATAAACAGACAAACACACACATATACACGAACTCACACATATACAAACAAAAACACACATATCCAAACACACACACACACACAGTTATACACACATACACGAACACATATACACAAACACATATACAAACAAAAACACACATACCCAAACACACATATACACAAACACATATACACAAACACACCCATATATACACACAAACACACACTCACAAAAACACACACAAACATCTACACACAAACATATACACAAATACACCCATATATACACAAACATATACACAAAACACATATACACAAACACACCCATATATACACACACACATATAAAAACAAAAACAGACAAAGTCACATACCCAAACACACATATATACACAAACACACACATACACAAACACGGTTTCTTTTAAATGCTGCTGGGGAACCCGCTCGATCCACTATATAAGGCTGCGCTACAGTGCAGCATTTAAAAGAAACAGGATCCTGACCTGTCCATAGAGTTTAAGGCAGCACAGAGAATTTCAGGAGATGAGCGTGCAGATTCAGTGCTGCTGCGAACTCTGCTCTTACCATTACGTAGCTCTCAGTCTGTTACCTCTCCTCCACTCCTGTCCTCCAGAACACCTTCACATGATTGGCAAGTCACCACGTAATGGTAAGAGCAGAGTTCACAGCAGCACAGAGTATTTCAGGAGATGAGCGTGCGGATCTTGTGCGGGGTGGTGACTTGCCAATCATGTGAAGGTGTTATTGAGGACAGGAGTGGAGGAGAGGTAACAGACTGAGCTACGTAATGGTAAGAGCAGAGTTCACAGCAGCACTGAATCTGCACGCTCCTCTCCTGAAATACTCTGTGCTGCTGTGAACTCTGTTCTTACCATTACGTAGCTCAGTCTGTTACGTAGCTCATCTCCTCCACTCCTGTCCTCTATAACACGTTCACATGATTGGCAAGTCACCACCACGCACAAGATCCGCACGCTCATCTCCTGAAATACTCTGTGCTGCTGTGAACTCTGCTCTTACCATTACGTGGTGACTTGCCAATCATGTGAAGGTGTTCTTGAGGACAGGAGTGGAGGAGAGATAACAGACTGAGAGCTACGTAATGGTAAGAGCAGAGTTCACAACAGCACTGAATCTGCACGCTCATCTCCTGAAATACTCTGTGCTGCCTTAAACTCTGTGGACAGGTCAGGATCCTGTTTCTTTTAAATGCTGCACTGTAGCGTAGCCCTATATAGTGGATCGAGCGGGTTCCCTAGCAGCATTTAAAAGAAACAGGATCCTGACCTGTCCACAGAGTTTAAGGCAGCACAGATTATTTCAGGAGATGAGCACGGGCAGCCGTTCGTTTTTCCGAGCCGTGCTCCCATCATGCACACGACCGTAAAAACACCCGTTATTACGCAATAACGGGCTCATAGACTTCTGTTACCCACGGGTACCTTTCCGTATTCTCACGGGAAGGTGCCCGTGCCGTTAAAAAAATAGAACATGTTCTATTTTTCTATTTTACGGGCCGTGCTGCTATAATTATAATGACAGCACGGTTCGCAAAAGCGGCCGGCTGCACGTGGCCGGCCGGCCGTGCTCGTAGTTACGAGTCGTAATTACGAGCACGGCCCGTAAAATAAAAAAATAGAACATGTTCTATCTTTTTAACGGCACGGGCACCTTCCCGTGAGAAAACGGGAAGGTACCCGTGGCTAACAGAAGTCTATGGGCCCGCTATTTCGGGTCGTAATTACGACCCGTGATAACGGGTGTTTTTATGGTCGTGTGCATGAGGCCCCGTAATGACGGGTGGCTACATGTGTGAACCCGTCATTACGGCAGCGTTGCTAGGCGACGTCAGTAAGGGTATGTGCACACACACTAATTACGTCCGTAATTGACGGACGTATTTCGGCCGCAAGTACCGGACCGAACACCCTGCAGGGAGCCGGGCTCCTAGCATCATATTTATGTACGATGCTAGGAGTCCCTGCCTCTCCGTGGAACTACTGTCCCGTACTGAAAACATGATTACAGTACGGGACAGTTGTCCTGCAGAGAGGCAGGGACTCCTAGCATCGTACATAACTATGATGCTAGGAGCCCGGCTCCCTGCACTGTGTTCGGTCCGGTACTTGCGGCCGAAATACGTCCGTCATTTACGGACGTAATTAGTGTGTGTGCACATACCCTAAATAGTCACTGTCCAGGGTGTTGAAAGAGTTAACTGATCGGCAGTAACTGTTTCAGTACCCTGGACAGTGACTACCGATCACAGTACCTGTAAAAAAAAAGACGTTCATACTTACCGAGAACTTTCTGCTTCCTCCAGTCCGGTCTCCTGGCCGTTGCCTTGGTGACGCGTCCCTCTCGACATCCGGCCCGACATTCCTTGATGACGATGCAGCCCATGTGAGCGCTGCAGCCAATCACAGGCTGCCGCGGCCTCTGCAGCCAATCACAGGCTGCAGAGGCCTCTGCAGCCAATCACAGGCTGCCGCGTCAGAAAAGGTCGGACTGGAGGAAGAAGAGGGACTCGTCAATAAGACAACGACCGGGTACGTATGAAATGCTTTTTATTTTATTTTTAATCAGCAGCCTCTTTTCTCTATCAGTGATTGATAGAGATAAGTGGCTGCCGATTTGTATAATGTTTTTGACCGGGTTCGGTCAAAACGGGTTCGGCCGAACCCGGTGAAGTTCGGATTCGCTGCGAACCGAACTTTACCGGAAGTTCGGACCGAAACCGGGTTCGGTTGTCCCGGTTCGCTCATCTCTACTGATGACCTATCCACAGGATAGTAGTAAACCTGCAAGAAATCTCAAACAAAAGAACAAGGGAGTCCCCACCAAACTGTAGAACAAACTTTAAGCACAAAAGCACAGGGAACATAGCACCCAAATGGAATGTAAGAATATATAACTGCCACGTATCGTCAAAAATAGAAATCTTTTTTAATAATAAATAGAAACAATACATGGTATCACATAAGTATATATAAAGGAACTCAGTAAAACAGGTCATATACGAAGAGCAGCATCAGTGAGGTATAGATGTAAATATACCCAGAGGTAAACAGAACAACCCATCTCAGACAAGACGTCCCATGTCCTACCTTACCATAAAATACGAAACATATGTTGCTAAACAACAGTGGCCAAATAACCAGATGTGAGACTTATAGGTAAACAAAATGATGAATATGCATAAGGCAAGACCTAAATACAGCAATGTCAATGTACGCTAGAAATAATAAAGCTTAATGAATCACCAAAAATGAGAAACCGTACCCAAAGACACGGTAGAGGGAGGAGAGCACGACGCGCGTTTCGCCTAAGACCGGCTTCGTCAGGAGGCTGACTATATTAAAATAACGGGGGTTTAAATAGAAATGCTGGAAGCACAAAATGTTTTCACCTGTGGATGATCTGCAAATCAGCGCTCAGCTCACATGATGAGAGCCTCGCATCACCGGAAGCGCCATGTATCTGCGTGGTGACAGAGCACCCCGTCAGATGACGTCAGACGCTCATCACCATGGCAATGCAGACAAACAAAAGAAGCACTCCAGAATATGGTGCCCTCAGTGCGCAAATGAGCGTCTGTTCAAGGGTATGTTCACACGGCAGTGTCCGTAACTGCCGAAATTACGGGGCTGTTTCCAGGAGAAAACAGCCCCGTCATTTCAGCCGTAACGGCATGTGCAGGCGCTTGAACGCCGCGTCCATTACGGACGTAACTGGAGCTGGTTTTCCATGGAGTCCATGGAAAACGGCTCCATTTACGTCTGAAGAAGTGACATGACACTTCTTTGGCGCGGGCGTCTATTTACGCGCCGTCTTTTGACAGCGACGCGTAAATATACGCCTCGAGTGAACAGACAAACGTCAGCCCATTGCTTTCAATGGGCAGATGTTTGCCAACGCTATCGAGCCGCATTTTCGGACGAAATTCGAGGCGTAAAGCGCCCGAATTACGTCCGTAAATAGGCCGTGTGACCATACCCTTAACATCAAAATAATACATACATAATCCCACAAAATGAATAGGCCATCAGTATATGATTGTTGGGGTTCCGGCACCCGAACCCCACACCGATCAGCTGTTTTCATGCTGCCTCCGGCCACCATATGTTATGCAGTGGTCAGTGCCGGAATTAGATGGCTCCAATCATAGCGACCATGCTGGGTTACTGCAGCTCTGCTCCTATTTCTTTAAATAGGAGCAGAGCTGCAGTACTGCAGCACGGCCTCTATACTGTGATCGGACCCAACTGCTTTCGGCACTGACCACTGCATAATTTACGGTGCCGGAGTCTTGAAAATGCCTCCATTGAGGAGGTGAAATGTTGCATTGGTGGATGTTTGCTGAATAAACTTCTCTTTATTTTTGAGTACTGCTTCCTTGCTCTCTGTTTCTTAATATTTCTCACACAAGGAGAGATCACTCCTTTTTTTGAAGCATAGCACCATCCATATTGGTTTATATCGCCACAGTGCTGCTCCTATCTCGGTCTATGTTTGCAACAACTGATCAGTGCACGGTCTATTCATACCCCCATCAATCATATACTGATGACCTATCCTGTGGATAGGTCATTAGTATGAAAAACCGCCCCATGCCTGGACAACCCCTTTAACTATTGCTATTTGTCATTACAGCAAAAAACAACAACAATACAATAGTATTTTTACGTAAAATAATGAGTCTCTCAGCCTCAAGATACAAGGCTACCAACCTTTTTCCCTTTGCTAATCATTCCCACCAGGATAACATGACATTACTGTATACATCTCGGCTGATAGCTGGTCCTGCATGTCTCTGACCCGCAGGATCCAGCTTATATTGATCACATTTAAGACACGCACGACCAGCTTTCAACCAAGCAGTCAGCTCAGCTAAACTGACAGCCCCATCTTTGACTAAACGATACAGCTTTTATGTATACAGGATACGTAGAAGCTGTATGTTAAAAAGTAAAAAAACAAAAAAAAAACATAAAAGTCAATTTAACCCCTTAATGACCGGGCCAATTTTCAGTTTTTCATTTCCGTTTTTTCTTCCCCGCCTTCCAAAAGCCATAACTTTTTTATTTTTCCATTGACGTAGCCATATAATGGGTTGTTTTTTGCGTGTCAACTTGTAGTTTTCCATGGCACAATTTAATGAAAAAAAAATATTTGTGGGGTGAAATGGGCAAAAAACAGCAATTCTGCCATTGTATTTTTTGTTTCGTTTTTACGGCATTCCTCATGTGGTAAAAATAACATGTACCCTTTTTTCTACAGATTGATATGATTACGGGCAATGTATACAGTTTTTTTTTGAGTTTACCACTTTTACAAAGAAAAAATTATTTGTTAAAAAAAAATATTTTCTTTGTGTCGCCATATTTTGAGAGCCAAAACTTTTTTTTCTGTTTGAGCAGTATGAGGGCGTATTTTTTTTCCCGGGCAAGATGTAGTTTTTATTGGTACCATTTTGGGGTACATTTTTGGTTAAGCATGTGAACATACCTAAAAAATTGGTTCGTCGGAACAGAACGCAGTTTTTCCCATTGAAATCAATGGGCAGATGTTTGGAGGCGTTCTGCTTCAGATTTTTCGAACATACCCTTAGGAACCACCCAAAAGTCATCATTACCATTGTGTATTAAACCAATGGGTGTACTCCACCACCATCTTAAAAAGCTATTGAAAACCTTTGAAGACTTTTTTTTTACTACTGTTTACTAGTGTTTAGTGCAACTTTGTAATTTGTTTTTATTAAAAAAAAAAAACCTTTTGAGATACAGCTTCTATGTATCCTGGATGCCTGGATTCATAGAAGCTGTATCTTGCACTTAAACCCGAATCCGTTGACAGCGGGTCCTGCATGTCTCTGACACACAGGATCCAGCTGTTATCAGTCAGATCTAAGTTATGAATTTAGATGTGATCCATAACAGGCAGATCCTGCGTGGACCCGCTGTCACCAAAGCTGTCAATCCCGATGACCTGATGGATTCGGGTTTCAGCGCAAGATACAGCTTCTATGTATCCAGGATACATAGAAGCTGTATATCAAAAATAAAAAATAAAGAATATAAACAAATTACAAACACTATAATACATTGTTTTAGTTTAAAAAAAAGTCTTCAGATGTTTAGCCTTTAAGGCGGAATTCACACGACAGGGTTTCCCGGCCGAGTGCCGGCCGTTCATAAATCGGCCGGCACCCGGCTGCATTAGGAACAATAAACCCCTAATGGGGCTATTCACACGACCGATTTTTTTGACGACAGGGAAAACCGTCCGTCAAAAAATGGGACATGCCCTATTTTCGGCCGGTTACCCGGCCGCCCGGCTCCCATAGAAGTCTATGGGGCCGGGTAATACACGGCCATCACCGGAATGTGTCCCAAGTGATGGCCGGGTCTACCGTCGCTCGCGCACTCTCTCTCCTCCTCCTCCTCACAGTGCAGAGTGCATGTGAGGAGGAGGAGGAGGGTCTTTTTTTGCTCCCTGTAGGAGTCAGAATCCCCAATCCCCGGCCGGGGATTGGGGATTCTGCTACAGGAGAAGTGCGTGACTGCACTGTCCATATATGGACACAGCGAAGTCACTCACTTCTGCAGCGGAATCCCCGACTCTATGGCCGGGGATGCCGCTAAAGGAGAAGTGAGTGACTACACTGTCCATATATGGACACAGCGATGTCACTCACTTCTGCAGCGGAATCCCCGACTCTATGGCCGGGGATGCTGCTACAAGAGAAGTGAGTGACTACACTGTCCATATATGGACACAGCGATGTCACTCACTTCTGCAGCGGAATCCCCGACTCTATGGCCGGGGATGCCGCTACAGGAGAAGTGAGTGACTACACTGTCCATATATGGACACAGCGAAGTCACTCACTTCTGCAGCGGAATCCCCGACTCTATGGCCGGGGATGCCGCTACAGGAGAAGTGAGTGACTACACTGTCCATATATGGACACAGCGATGTCACTCACTTCTGCAGCGGAATCCCCGACTCTATGGCCGGGGATTCCGCTACAGGAGAAGTGAGTGACTACACTGTCCATATATGGACACAGTGAAGTCACTCACTTCTGAAGCGGAATTCCAGACCTGTGGCAGGGAATTCCTCTCCAGGAGAAGTCAGTGACTACACTGTCCATATATGGACATTGAAGTCAGTAACTTCTCCTGGAAGGGGGGGGGGGATGGGTGCAACCTACAGGGGGCTGTGTGGCATCACCTACAGGGGACTTCATGGCATCACCTACAGGGGGCTTGGTGGCATCACCTACAGGGGGCAGGGTGGCATCACCTACAGGGGGCAGGGTGGCATCGCCTTCAGGGGGCTGTGTGGCATCGCCTGCAGGGGGCTGTGTGGCATCGCCTACAGGGGGCTGTGTGGTATCACCTACAGGGGGCTGTGTGGCATCACCAACAGGGGGCTGTGTGGCATCACCAACAGGGGGCTGGGTGGCATTACCTACAGGGGGCTGGGTGGCATTACCTACCAGGGGGGCTGTGGCATTATCTACAAAGGGCTGTGTGTGGCAACAAATTTTAATGAAATTCATCCGATTTTAAAACGGACAGGGAAAAAAACGGATGCAAATCGGGTCCAAATCGGCCGGTAAAAATGGCAACACGGCCCGGAACGGAATCGGAACGGATGCAAACCGGATGCAAACCGGCCGGGAAAATCAGCCAAAAACGGCCGATTTTCCCGGCCGACACTCGGACCCTGTCGTGTGAATGAGGCCTAATACAACTTAAATGTTAAAATTTAAAGTGTTCCTAAGGCCTCATTCACACGACAGGGTTTCCCGTCCGGGTGCCGGCCGTTCATAAATCGGCCGGCACCCGGCTGCATTAGGAATAATAGACCCCTAATGGGGCTATTCACACGACCGATGTTTTGACGGCCGGGAAAACTGGCCATCAAAAAATAGGACATGCTCTATTTTCGGCCGGGTACCCGGCCGCCCGGCTCCCATAGAAGTCTATGGGGCCGGGTAATACACGGTCATCACCGGAATGTGTCCCGAGTGATGGCCGGGTTTTCCGTGACTTGCGCTCTGTCTCCTCCTCCTCACAGCGCAGAGTGCATGTGAGGAGGAGGAGTTGATGCCATTCGGAAGAATGGCTGTACGCTGTACACTGTGTGACAGGGCCGGGGTGTACAGCAGGTGGAGGGAGCGCTGCGCTGGCTCCCTTCCCCTGCTTGTTAAAAGGCCCGGCGACACCTTCCATGGCGCCTCTAGCAGCTGCTGCGGCTGCTACTACTGTAGCGACGCCACTAAAATTTGAACACAAAATAAACTACTGGAACTTTGTTTTGTTTAACCAGAGGGATATCTCTGATCTGTGCTCAAAACAAGTCAGAATGGATTATTGGATTTTGGATTATTGGATTATATAGTATTGTATCTGTATATTGTATTACATAGAATAAACTGCTAGCTGGTGTAAATATTAGTTATCTCTGAATATCATAAAGCTATGCAGGTATGTACTCTTTTTTAATGTCCTTAGAACCTACAGAGAATGAGGCGCACCTATATACTGCTATGTTATATCGAAAAATTAGTAGGTGTGGAATGCTATTAAGACCTTGATTTTCATCTAAGGAGTGTTTTATCTTTACAAATGATGTAAAGTTGTGTCATCTTGGAAAATATGTTTATGTATTAAGATAACTATGGAGAATTTGACAGAAAAATTACGGTTTGCCTAATGTTACCAAGTAAAATCCAGCACGTCAGCCACATTTTACCATGATAACTCTTTGTTTGCTCGTGTAAAGAAATACATTTCAATACAGTGACAGCTTAGAATATAGGTTTTGTCTGTGAAATTTTTGTCTTTCTTAATACATGTCAAATGATGAAACATTAATATTAATCTTTACTTTAATTGAGGCTTTTAATTAGTGATTTAAATAATTCTACTTTAGTTCAGGTTTATCAAAAGTCTACATAAGAAAAGAATTGTTATCAAATTTCAAGACTGGCAGCTCTGAGCATCATGTCTTCAAAACTTCGCAAATCTCTGTTGACATCCGAAGGATTTAAATTTAGGGTTGGTCAAATGGGTTTATGAACAGAGAAAATTATATTTTTGATCTTGTCTCAAGAGATATTGCCAATCAGAAAATTAGAAATCAAGTCAATTCTGGCAATGATGAATAAGCCCTAGATATTTAAGTGTAGTTTCTAGCCTGGGGGTTAACTCTTTTTCAAGGATTATTAACCTCCACCTGAGATTTAATCCACTATTTAATGTCAGTGAAACTTCCTTTAGGTTGTTACTCTCAGTTCTTTTCAATTGAATTAGAGTGGGATGAATATGAAGTAGAAGCCTTTATAGACTTATAACAGACTTATTGTTTGATCAGTTGCACACTTGTTAAGGGTATACCATATTCACACATTATGGTTATATCACTGCTTTTGCGAAATTGCGACAAAGAGCAGTGACAAAACCGTCTTATGAACAGACCATATGAAAGAACCCTAATATGTTTTTGGGTAAATGAGTCATCTCACTAAATTTACATCTAGCAAACTCAGCTTTGCAACATCTGATACAATAACCAAGTGGAGTACTCTGCAGTGGCCTTCACACCAGTCGAAACAGGAGTCAAGTGACCCCCGTTTTCGATATAGGTGTGGTTCCCAAAGCTGGGACCCGCTTTATCAGACATTTATGGCATATTCTGTGAATATGCCAAAATATCTAAGATGGGAATACCAGTTTAAGTCTAATGACAAATGCAACAATATGAAATTTGTACCGATTGAATTTACAGAAGTGTAGAATTAACAAAATAAAGTCAACAGCCTATTTTTTATTTTACAGAGGTACAAGTGCTGTGAAATTAAAAAACTATTTAGAAAACAACAGTATTTTTGAATTGTCCCATATTTCATACTTTTTGTACTAATTTAAAATCAACATTTCAATTGAAATAAATAAAAATATGCACAATATAGTTTGCAATGGAGTCCAACTCATAATGTAGGATAATACAATATATTTCAGAATGTAATATGTTTACTCAAAGTAAAGTTTCTAACAAAATATCAACAATAAAATTTATAATTACAAAAAACTTTCAAGTATATCAGTTTGTAAGACTAGCTAAATATTAAAAAAAAAAGTACTGTAATCTTTCATGACAAGTCCACTACAAGATGAAGATAAAAATAATTACTGAGAGATTGGGGCACTTAATCTGGTCATACACTTGAGAAGTTGGAAAAGGCTTTTTGTGACACAAACAAGTGTGACAGATGCCGACCAAAGACAGGTATTTGTGGAAAAGTTGATCTGCCGCGTGGGGGTTGTTGGTCGTTGTTGGTACAGTCGTTGGAAAGTCGTCCATGGCAAACGAAACATCTGCATCTCATCAATAGAAGACCAGACCACAGATCATGGCAGAGATTGATCACCGTTCAGAAAATTATTGTCTGCATTCACTAATGTATGGCCAGTTTTATACTAGTGCCACAAATTACGCAAATATTGTGAACAGAATTATAGAGTTAAAACTATTGTGATAAAAACATAAGACATGTAAAAAATTATATTTCCAGAACAAGGTTTCCCAGTCCTGGCCATGCTGGAGAGGTCTCTCTATTAAAATGAGTCTAAGATACAGAAACCATTGAGTAAGTGCACTGGGCTTATAATTTTTAACCCCTATTTCTCCACTAAAAAACAGAAATAAAAACAGGGATCAGGATTAACCAATCACATTTTTTGGTATGTCTATTTGACATAAAAATGAAATAGTGGAAGGCCCCTTTTAATATACTGAGTACTGTCGGTCTAAGACTATTATAGTAATGAGGTCTGTACTCCATGTACAGTGATATAAATCTGATTTACCAGTAGAAGAATATCAAAGTGCTTAGGTACCTAAAACATTCCATACAGATATATCTGCGCAAAGATTTATTGATCTCCTTAAATTGCATGAATTTTAGGCCTTAATGACCACGCAATTTTTATTTGATTTTCTGCTGGTGCTGGTTAAACAGGTATAACTTTTTTTATATATATATAATGTATGCTATTAAAGTATTAAAGTAAATTTTTGTGTCTTTTTTCCTGACAGATAAAGATATATTTTTAGGCATTGTTGCCTACATAAAATTTGTGTTTTTATCATATTGTGGAACCCTAAAATAGACTTACATTAATGTCCACTATTATCTATCGCTTATTTTTATATATAACATGGCCTAATTAGAGGAAATGGGCCGAGGCTAGAGCTTCAGAAATGTTGGCAGATCGAGTAGGCAGAAATGGTAAAAAAACGTTTCTGCCTACTCTAATGTGTCCCTCTCTCTGCAGCCGCTTTTCTGCAGCTGTAAAATAAAAACCCCCTAAATGGCCGCTGTATGGGTGGTCAAAAAGGGGTTAAATCTAAATATTGCAAAATGCTATGTAAAAAAAATTCTAGTTGCACCCCTCTTCCCTCATATAGCCCCACCCTGCACAATGAATATTAAAACATTATTAAGACTACTAAGGCCATTAAAATTGAATAATAATTTCCTGTTTAAGGGTCTGCACAATGGTATAATATTGATCTCACCCATATCCACAATATACTCCCTCTAGGAAATAGGAGCAATCATTTGTCCTTAGCAATATACCTTTTTCATTTACATTTCCTACTTGAATTTAGATCTTATGTGTTATTTTTAAGACTGAATTTCAGTATACGCCTAATGCATTTGGAATAAAAGCTCATTCATGGACTGGAAGCGCTTATATTCAATAAAAGTCAATCTCTCACTCCAGAAACAATACACGCGGACTTCCTCAAACACTGCAGGCTTGCAGAGTAAGATATTAAAAACATATTTTAAGTGTTAGGGTTCCTCATCAATTATTATTGCTGAACCATATTTTACAGGAGCCATGGTGCAGAATTCCTTTGTAACCACAGTGACATTTAAAATCAAAGGAAAGTGTTAAATCTGCATCAAGTCTTCAAGGATTAAACTCTGTCAACACTGCAAATGGCCACCAGGCAAGATGCTCAAAGTAATCAGAATAAGATTGGAGCATGTCTACACGAATCAATCACAGATTGACAGATCACTGGATATCCCTGCTGTGACTCTGGACAGCTGACCAACTCTCTGTTTCAGCTAAGGCTCCACATTATAATGTTTAGTGCATGATGCGGGTGGCTTTTGTATGATGACCTTAATAGTCAATCAGCTGATTTTTGAAAAGGGATCGTAGCTGACAGTTACAGTAAATTGTCCACATCTTCTACCCTGAAATGATGGGCTATGCTACTGGAAATTACTCCATCCTGGCTGAAAACTGAAATGTAACAAATCAAAACATTAACTGTAAAAGACTAAGCACGTCTCTTAAAAAACTTGGATAGTGTTCAGGAGAGCATCAAGGATCTCAATTGTTCAGAGTGGGAATTAAATTACTACGGACGTATCTTTCTTCATTAGTGTGTGGAGAACTCAAGTATAACATAAAAAGATTCTTTTTTTTTTATTTTTTATATGAGCTAAGCAATGATTTGAAATACAAAATTGCATTATCATCAAACTAATTTACAATTAAAGAGGTTTTCTGGATGAAGGGGTAGGTGTGTGCTATATACCTAGCATTGCTGACTGATGACAATAATCATGCTTTATTAACCCCTTAGTGACCAGCCCATTTTAGGCCCTAATGACCAAGCTATTTTATTCGTTTTTCTATAGTCGCATTCAAAGAGCTGTAACTTTTTTATTTTTTTGTCTACATAGCTGTATGAGGACTTGTTTTTTGTGGGATTAGTTGTACTTTTTAATAGCACCATTTTAAGGTACA
The DNA here is from genome assembly GCF_050947455.1 of Rhinoderma darwinii. Lineage (NCBI taxonomy): Eukaryota > Metazoa > Chordata > Amphibia > Anura > Rhinodermatidae > Rhinoderma > Rhinoderma darwinii. The sequence continues at coordinate 440,341,835 of NC_134687.1, forward strand.
TATAATTTTTTTTATTAACTTTTATTAACTTTTTTGGGGGGGATTATAAAAAAAACTGAAATTCCACCATTGTTCTATGCGTTTTTAAATTGACGCCATTCACTGTGCGGCGTAAATAACATGTTACCTTTATTCTATGGGTCGGTACGATTACGGCGATACCACATATGTAGAGCTTTTTTTATGTTTTATGACTTTTGCACAATAAAAACACTTTTGAACTAAAATTATTTGTTTTTGCATCGTCGCTTTCCAAGAGCCGTAACTTTTTTCTTTTTCCATCAATGTAGTGTAGGACGAGACGTAGCTTTGATTGGTTCTGTTTTGGGGTACATAGGACTTATTTATTCATTTTTATTATGACTTTTTGGGGGGCAATGGAAAAAAATGCAATTTCGCCATTGTTTTTTGCGGTTTTTTTTACGGTGTTCACCTTGCGGTTTAAATTACATATTAACTTTATTAATGGAGTCATTACGGTCGCGGCGATACCATATATGTGTACTTTTATTTATTTTTTACACTTTTACTAAATAAAACCACTTTTTATGGAAAAAAATGGTTTTATTTATTTTTTTACAGTAATTTTAATTAATAATCCTAACAGGCATATGTCCAGGGCAGACCTGGCGGCTTTTATCAAGCCCCCGGCTGCCATGACACCCCATCGGAGACCCGTGATTGCATTAGCGGGCCGCCGATGGGTGACAGAGGGAGCTCACTCCCTCTGTAAACAAGTTAAATACCGCGGTCGCTATTGACGGCGGCATTTAACGGGTTAAACGGCCACAATCGAAGTAAACTTCAGACAGCTGAGCCCCGGCTCCAGCCTGCACGGGAGACCCGTGCAGGACTTAGACTAGGCTCACGTGAAAAGGCGTCAGCCTAGCCTAAAGCCCCTTAGTGACGAACGTGAAAAGGCGTATTGTTGGTCACTAAGGGGTTAAATACAAAAATATTTATTTACTTTGTCATCTCATTGAGGGTTTTTTTCTGCCACCCACATTTCTGTGCCCAGTAGCACCGTCTATTTAAGTGGGACGTGTAAAGATTTTGATGCCATTCAAGGTTTGTGAAAAGCTGGATGACAAGTCCTATCGGTACTGCAATATCTGCTATTACTGATTGTCAGTCACAAGGCGTTCAAAATTGTTAGAGAAAAAGATAAATAAGCAATATATAAGTAAAATATTCCAACTTCTAACAAGAGAGCACCTAATCGAATTACATTATAAGGACTGTGTATTTAAGGGAGAAAAAATATTTAAATATTTAAAGCCTATGTAAACCTTTGAACCCTTTTTTTTAAAAAAAAAAAACAATGTATCATGGCATTTAAGGCAACTTTTTAATTACCGCTAGTTTTTATTTAAAAAAAATGTTTACTTTTTGCAATACAGCTTCTTTGTATCCTGGATACATAGAATCTGTATCTTGCGCTCAAACCCGAATTTGTCAGGTCAGTGGGACTGGCAGTTTCGGTGAAATTTATGAACTTAGATGTGATCGAAAACAGGTGGATCCTGCGTGTAAGAGAACCCGAGAACCTCTGTCACGCAGAACCCATGGTCACTGAAGCAGTTAGTCCTGCTGACCTGATGGATTTGGGTTTAAACGCAAGATACAGAGTCTATTTATCCAGCATACGTAGAAGCTGTATCTCAAAAAGTAAATTGTTTTTTTAATAAAAAACAATTAAAAATGTTGCTTAAAATGCTACAATATATTGTTTTATTAAAAAAAAGGTTTACATAGCCTTTAACTATATCAGAGTAAAACTTTATTAGAGCTTTATATATAGTCAACATTTGGTAGGAGTATGACTGGTGTTCCCCAAAAGATTTATTTACTAAGGAAACCATTATATCTAGTTTGCAATTGCTATACCAATCTCATGCTCTTACTTATAGTTTTTTTCTGCTCTGGCAGGCAGCAGTAAAGATAAACATCAGGATCCCCCTCTATGAGCCAGAACAGAGAGATGATGTCTGGCAGTATTGTTCTGGTGGACTCGGACCATTCATGCATTATATGGTCGGCTATTCATTTTAGTGGCCACCATGTAATACTATATTTCCCCTGCAGAGGTGGCTGCAGGTGAAATAAATAGTCAGACGCTATAAATGTCTGATAGATGTGGGTCCCAACTCTGGGACCAACACATATCTCTTGAACTGTGGTCCCGCGATCCAGTTCCTACATCCGGGTGGTGAAGGTGATTTTGATTCCGGAAACAAGTAAGCTCGCTGTGGTCCACTGTTTCCGTAACCCCTATACATTTCTATGAAAATTATAGAAAATAATTGGTTGCATTTGTAAAGTGATTAAAATATAAATCTATTGTGTCAATTACTTGTATACTAAGTGTGGTCACCAATACAAGAAGTCAGATATATTTGGAAAGAAATAAAATCATATTATAAGATACTTTATTGTTATTGGATAATCAAAAAGAGGCTTTGGAAGTGAAGATAAAGCTTTGAAGTAGTTGTCCGTTTTTTATTTGCTCAATTTTCTAATATAAATATATTTAAAACTCTAGGTTATAAAATAGGTTATTGAGGAGCAGAAGTTGTAAAATATTTCTACCTACAGCAACATCTTATCATCATGTCTGTCAGTCTCTGTGTAGGATCAGTCCTTACATTCTTCTCCCTGTCTCCTCTGTGTGTGAATTTTGCATTTAACAAGGTAGAGATAGGCAACCATGTTATACATCACCTGGAGATAGGCCACCATGTTACACATTACCTAGAGATAGGCCACCATGTTATACATCACCTGGAGATAGGCCACCATGTTATACATCACCTAGAGATAGGCCACCATGTTATACATTACCTAGAGATAGGCCACCATGTTATACATCACCTGGAGATAGGCCACCATGTTATACATCACCTGGAGATAGGCCACCATGTTATACATCACCTAGAGATAGGCCACCATGTTATACAAGTAAAAACATGCACAGTGTAGTAGTTGTTTATAATTTTTCCACCATTTTTCCACCATTACTCTTGATCATTTAGAGCATGATTGTGACCTCTATGTTGCCCCCAACACATGTATGTCATGTAACCCTGTCGCTAACTAAATGCTAGGGGTCACATGATGTGTATGTTTGCTTCTTTTTGTTTGTGTGCTAGCCTGGCAGATGCCATGATCAGATAGCCAATGGATGCATTACACTGGGCCAATCTGTGGACTATATAATTCTACTGTGAAGAGGCAGGGGCCCTACTGTACTGTTATAAGAAATGTATGTGAGTAGAATTTTGAACATATGCACATTGTATTGTACTGTATATAAATATATTAGAAAACTGCGTGATTTTTTTATTCTGTAATTAAATTTAAAAAAAATTAAAACCGGTCAGCCGTTTTAATATAAAAGTTCCATAATATTAATACTTTCTAACATTAAAAGATAGGTTCCACATTTGCCCACTGGAAATAGACACTTATGTGAGTAATAACAATGTCAGTACAGCATAGAATCATATACAATAATACAATATAGTGACAATATATAAGCAACTGGAAATAAATAACTACATTATTCTCTATATTTAAAATATTTCTCTTCTCTGACTTATAATGTAATGCACAGTAATGGGCATGTGTGTATCTGCTTTAAGAATATAAAAGCTTCGGATGAGATAGAAAAATAAGAAATCTCAGAGAGGAAAATAATATGAATGTATGTTTGTCAGGACATGCTTTGCATTTGCAATAATACCACATTTCCTGCTTTTTCAATATGAATTTATCTTCCTTATTCTATACATAAATAAACTTTGCTTAATATGGTGCTATCTGGAACAATCTCAAGCACTAAGTTCAAAAGTAATTTCAATTAATGAATTTACTATTAGCAACAATTCTTTTGTTTATTTTGTAAAATATTTTTACAAAATGAGTCGACTGAGTAAAATAAACACTCAAGAAATCAATCAGATGTTATTGGGCACAGCAGCTAACGGTGACCATAGACATTAAATATTTTTGTGGGATCAGCTGACAATCTAATGTCTGGGTTGGGTCATACACATTAGATTATAAATAGATAAATTGTGGCCACAATATTTAATATCTATGGCCACCATAAACCCCTTTTTAATGGAAAGAATGTTTCTGGCAATACCTTTCCCCTTCAATACATTTCCCCTCAAGCCACTCATCGAGAGGCTCTCTTTTCCAGCTCATAGAAGGGGGTCCTGAACATGGAACTCCCTTCAATGACATCCATATGCCATAGTCTGTAGAATTATACTTATAATACTATTAGCAGGACTACTGAGTAAGATTTGGGAAGGGGAAGGTGGATAAACACCGCCAATCTCAACCGTACTCTTAATATGACCTCCAACCACAAAACAAAAACTCACCTTTGGAATTCTCCGAAATTTAAAACCCCCACAATTTTTAACTGCCCACGGGAAATCTGAGATACTTTATGTTGGAATTTAGAGGTTGTAGACTGGATAATATTAACCAATGTTGACATTTAAGTTTTTTGGTGGAATTATCAGTTAGCTCAAATCAAGAGGGTGTTTCATATGTCTTTTGATAAAGACTTGTGGGGGTGTATTCGAGAAAGCTATTCATTTTAAAGCATACCTTCTGTTGACTTTAGATGAAGAGTTTCGTACAAGGACAAGACATTTATATTTAGGTTTGTTTTTGTATTTTTTTGTAATGTATCTATTCATTTTCTAAAAAGAAAAATGAAATTTTCCTTCCACATTATCTCGATACGCTGTTCTCGCACTGTACTCATAATACAAGGTAAAAAAACATACTTACTATGCACATCACTGCAGCTCCTGGATCGCCAATTCTCCGAACAAACATTGGGCGTCAATAGAGAATTAAATGGATTAAACCAGCACGTGTGAAGGGTTTGTACTACTTGATGCTGATTTGTGAGCCATAACAGATATTCATTGAAAATTGTTGAAGCCAGGTGTGGGAAGGCTGAGCAGAAGACATACTTCATTTCAATCAAAAACACCTTAAAGAAAGAATGCAATTTTCCATAAAACACGCACTCAAGGTCAATCAATACTTAATTTTACTACATAATGCTGGTATGTCACAGACGGTATAAAAACAACAATGTTTCTTTATAAAAGAATTCATCCCAAACTACGTATGTCACATAGTAATGGTATGCATTCTGTATCAGAATTAGGTATGTAAGGCGTGAACCAAATGCAGCTGTTTCATGAAGCAACATGTTTACAATGAGAAAGAATTCCACAGGAAATACGCTCTTATCAGATATAAAATGTACATACATGAATCACATTTAACATCGGTGTGCACCAAAGTATCATAGTATTCATAGGTCATCATTGTTATAGTAAGTGAAAAATTATTGTTATGAAAGTTTACGTTTTATAACTGAAAGTAGCTGCCAATAACCAGATTAAATGATTCAAATAAATATTAAAAATAAATAAAAGTTTGTTGCTAAATTACAACAATATTGTATTTATTAACTTTCTATAAAAGCCTGTATTACTTTATGGACTATTTTTCTTTTGTGACCAAACTTTTTAACTGTATGTGATGTCATATAACACTTCTAAGGCCTTATGCACACAGCAGAGCAATGCTTCTAGAGGAGAATATGTCCATAATACGGCATCCCATGGCATGCTTCATACGGAATTCAACGGAGAAAAAACTCTTCGCTTCTGTATAAAATCTGAGGCATATGTTGGAACAGTATGGCCCCATAGGCGTTAGAGGTTGTATGGATCTGTAATACAGTCATGTGCATGCGCCCTAACAGATAACAGTAGATCTGTCCAACAGATAGTTCTGATATGCTGCTTAGCTTACAGTGATACAAAATTTTAAGAGGCACACATTCTTTACAATCTAGTCGGTCGTGATCTTTGTAAAGTATTTGTACAGTAGTATTATTACATTCAATGCAACCACTTCATTTTCCAAAAATTCAGCTACCTCCCTCGCAAAAAGATACAAAATATAATGTGGCCCAAAAGCTCATGCCTAATGGCCTGTCCACATCAGCATGGACCGCTCAATGGAAAGGCAAATGGAAACCTAAGCTTCCGTTTGCATCACCATCGATGTCAATGGTGACAGAAACGTTGCTAAAGCTCTCCGTTTGTCACCGTTGTGACAGGGTTCCGTTGTTTTGACGGAATCAATAGCACAGTTGACATAGGTTTCCGTTTTCCTTTCCGTTGAGGGGTTAAACCAACGGAAACCTCCAACAGAACCCTTCAACTGAAGGGCAACGCTGATGTGAACACAGTCTTATTTACATGGCAGACCATGTGCATGGAGGCTGTACGGCTTCCTAGCACGAAGCCACGTGTTCTCTGTGTGCTACCATACACACTCCATCGGGTGCTGTACATACAGAGATATTCTGCTCTGGAAGCAATGCCTCTGTATGCCTGTAATACAGCCATGTGCATGAGCCTTTAACAAGAAAGAAGATTATATTTCACAAATGTTTCTGGGAAACTGCTCAGTTCTTTTAATTTTTGGAAGCAGGCTAAAGAGGGACCCATATAAGAAAAATCTAAATCCCACTTACCCTCCACTTCCCCAATTTCTCCGCCTTCCAAATCAGGAACTAGTAACTTGTTTGCCCACCCTTATCTTATACAGTAGGAGATCCTTGGGCCAGTTCTTCTCGCGTTTGCTTGATAATTTACTTTCCATAGAGAAAGGGAGTGTTGGAAAACCTGAAGATGGGCCCTCTCTTTATGGGAAACAACTGTAGTGTTAAGTGCAAGGCATCTGTGGGGTTTACTTATATGGTATGCATAGGGTATAAACACCTGTAAATGCCAGTGTGAGGTGAGCAATTTTCAATATGCATTCATTTTTCTGGAGGAAAATAATCATGCAATTTGTTATCTAAGCAGTCCTTGTAGTTTTCCCCGTGTGAATGCATAAAAGCTGGCCATACAGATAGCTTGATCATTTGACTGACAGCTGTTCCTCCTGTCTTTCCCCAAACACATGCATAATCGGCTCGGCTGAGCGTGCATGTATTCTCAATAGGTAGTAGGAGTACAGTCACCACCAGACTCCTCTGTCAGCGGCTAATCCAACACACCCAACCTTTTTCTCCACCAACATCTGCCGTCGGAGGAGAGTTGGGACACCGCCATACACATTAGATGGTTGTCCGGACTCACTGAAACACCTACAAAATTGGTCTAGGAGCTACATCATTTATTCATATTGTAAAGGATCTGCCAGACACAGCTTCTGTGTCGACGCCCGTGGGTAATCAGTCTGCACCTGCTCCTAAGTCTGAGAGAGTGACTCCATCTTCTACCAGTCAGGCTGGGAGGCTTAGGAGTGGGAGAGCCTATCACAGCCTGGCCAGACGGAGCTAGCTCCCACCCTCTGTCTATTTATACCTGCATTTCCTGCTCCTCCTTTGCCTGTGATTCTGCCTCTTTCCTGGCTCTGCTGCTGCTGCTTGAACGATTTGTCCTCTGCTTCATTTTGACCCTGGCTTTACTGACTACCCTCCTGCTCTGCGTTTGGTACCTCGTACACTCCTGGTTTGACTCGTCTCGTTCACTACTCTCCTGCTTTGCGTTTGGTACCTCGTACACTCCTGGTTTGACTCGGCTCGTTCACTACTCTCGTTGCTCCTGGTGCTGCCGTGGGCAACTGCCCCATTTCCCTAGCTTCTGTGTACCCTTGTCTGTTTGTCTGTCGTGCACTTATTGAGTGTAGGGACCGTCGCCCAGATGTACGCCGTCGCCGAGGACAGGCCGTTGCAAGTAGGCAGGGACTGAGTGGTGGGTAGATTAGGGCTCACCTGTCTGTCTCCCTACCCCGTCATTACACATATCACATCATATATGTGTTGGTTACAGTCATAACATAAAACACATCATACCTGAAGAAACTATGGATTTGTCACAGGTTACACTACAATAGTTACATCTGTCGTAAAAATAGTGAATCATTAAAAATGTTATTCTTCCCTATTTCTTCGCAATGTGAGTTACTCGGATTTTCTGCAAATCTCTTTACTTGGCAAATTGATTTTATCATCTTCAGTTGCAAACAAATTATTTCTTATTTATCACCTGAAATTGTTTATGGTCTTAAAGAGTTTGTCCCAAATCCCTGTCTTTATGTCCTATCATAGCTTATGGATAGCACAGAGGAGACTTCATCCCACCCTTTCAGCCAGAACATGAGCCACACTTTGCTATGTATAACATGGTCATCCAAAGCGTATGTCTAAACTTAGTGTAAAAACACTGCAGAATTTCCGTCCGGAAATTCCTTAACATATTACAGTAGCAGCAGAGTGGATAAGATTTGAATAAATCCCATCCACACGCTGCGGGGAAAAATTGCAGAAAATACATGCGAAAATTTAATTGTGGTGTGGATTCTCATTTTGCAAAAGCTGCAGAATTTCTAAATGTTTACGAAATGTGTGGATCTACCCAAATTGTGAGGAAGCTCTCTTTTTAAAGATGTTGTGTAGTTTAGACAATGCAGATTTTGATTGTAATGTCCTGGCGGCACCACTGCTACGACTGGTACCAAAAGATATCATGTGAATGAGACATCATATAACACCTAAACCTCTCATCTGTTACTCTATACCAACATTCACAATAATTTGGTATTTTAAAATAAAAAAATAAATACGATTTTATTCTTGGCTCTCTTTGTCTGAAAACATAATAACAAAATGGTGAGTGGTGGAAATCAGTTAATGCTCGACAGGAAAATGAAACAACGTTAAATACCATTGAAAGTTAACAGAAAGAGGGCTAGCCTACAAGATTTTTTTCATGATAATTGTTATTCATTTTAGGCTGATTTAAAACCAGATTCAACAAAATGCAATTCAGGTCTACGCCCACATTATCAAACATTTAAGAATATTCCCTTAATGTATAACGGTCCAGAAATCTCCTTGTATAGTTGCCTCCTTGGCATGTAAAAACAACTGCCCAGGAGTCTACATTTTATTTCCATGGTAACACTTTTTTTTTTTATAACAGTTTATTATTTGGCTTTACCTAATAGGGCTTGTCCACACGTAATGGAATTGCTGCATATTTTCTGTCCGGAAATGCGGACAGAAAATACGCAGCGTAATACAGTAGCAGTAAAGTGGGTGTGTTTTAACAAATGTCATCCACACGCTGCGGAAAAATTACATCCAGAAATTCACCTGTGGTGCCTAATTTTTTTCGCAGCATTTCAATTATTGCTGCAGAAAATGGTCTGATTTCCTGCGTTTTTTTTTCCCCATGGAAATCATTGAGGAGCAACAATTCTGCAATTCCACAGCAAACTACAATATACTGCGTAATTTGCTACAGAAACGCTGCAGAATTTCTTACAGGAAGTAGAAACTACATCACCGGAAGAAGACATATCGCCATCACAGCCCTTCAAAAAACGCACCAAGAAATCGGCACTATTTTCCGCAGGAAAAATCGCATGAAATAGTGCGAATTGTCTGCTTGTTGATGCATAAATTCTGCAGAAACTTTCCACAGAAAATCTGATACGTGTGGACAAGCCCTTACGCCTCATGCACACATGTGCGCCGGCCGAGTCCCATCAGTGATCTGAGGAAAGATAGGACATGTCCTATCTTTCCTTGGATCTGAAACTCGCATAATATTTCACGGACGCGATTCACCTGCTAAAGTGAATGGGTCCGTGAAGACTATCGGGTGCCACTCGGATGCCGTCAAAAACAGCCCGAGTGGGAAACAACAGTCATGTGCATGAGCGCGATCCCGCTTGTTGAACCCGTTAAATGCCGCGGTCAATAGCGACCGCTGAATTTAAATAGTTAGAAAGAGTGGGGTGACCCTCTCTAGCAGCTCATCGAGCCCGCCACAATGCAATCGTGGGGTGGCGATGGTTGCTTAGGCAGCCTGGGGCCTAATGAAGGCCCCAAGTCTGACATCTTTGTGCTTCTCTGGCAGGGCTTAATAGAAGCCCGTCAGAAAGACAATATACTGCAATACATTAGTATTGCAGTATATAGTGCAAGTGATCGCTGGTTGAAGTCCCCTAGGGGGACTAATAAAAAAAAGTAAAAATTTGTAAAATAAAGTTTTTTTTATGTAAAAAAAAAAGATATATTAAAAGTTCAAAAAACACCCCTTTTCCCATTCCCCACCCCCCAAAGCATTGTAAAAAAAAACATAATTGGTATCGCCGCATCCGTAAAAGTCTGAACTATTACAATATATCCTTATGTAACCCGTACGGTGTACGCCGTAAAACTAAAAATGGAAGCGCCAGAATCGCTATTTTTTGGTCGCCTCATCACCCACAAAAAATGGAATTAAAAGTGATCAAAACCTCGCATGTACCCCAAATGAAAAACTACAGCTTATCCTGCGGCGCTTCTTCAGGTGGTCACTCGTCTTCACGGGTTTGAAGGCGCCTCGATGACGTCATCGCCCCGTCGCGCTGCCTTGCCAGATCCCGTGCAGACGAGTGACCACACCTGAAGAAGACAAGAGATGGCGCTGCTCTCGTGAGTATGTGGCACGATCTATAGGCAGGCTGGTGTGGCATCTAATGGGAGGCTGGTGTGGCATCTACAAGGAGGCTGGTGTGGCATCTACAAGGAGGCTGGTGTGGCATCTACAGGCAGGCTGGTGTGGCATCTACAGGCAGGCTGGTGTGGCATCTACAGACAGGCTGGTGTGGCATCTACAGACAGGTTGGTGTGGCATCTACAAGGAGGCTGGTGTGGCATCTACAGGGAGGCAGGTGTGGCATCTACAGGGAGGCAGGTGTGGCATCATCTACAGGGAGGCAGGTGTGGCATCATCTACAGGGAGGCAGGTGTTGCATGATCTGCAGGGAGGCTGGTGTGGCATCATCTACATGGAGGTGTGTGACATCATCTACAGGGAGGTGTGTGGCATCATCTACAGAGAGGCTGGTGTGGCATCATATACAGGGAGGCGTGTGGCATCATCTACAGGGAGGCGTGTGGCATCATCTAAAGGGAGGCATGTGGCATCATATACAGGGAGGCGTGTGGCATCATATACAAGGAGGCTGGTGTGGCATCATCTACAGGGAGGCTGGTGTGGCATCATATACAGGGACGCTGTAAATAGTGTCTAGGTGAACATGTGACCTTCCTTTGGTTGTTTTCAGGGGGTTGGGACAAAAAAAGCCTGACCAATGAAATTCATCAGTTTTTTTAACGGCCATGAAAAACTGATGCAAAATGGATGTCAAACGGCCATTAAAAACGGACAGATGGACTTGAAATGGATGAAAATTTAGAGACACACTGATGCAAAATGCCCATGAAAAACTGACAGTTGATCAGTTTTAAATGGACATTGTTTTTCACTGTCGTGTGAATAAGGCCTTAATCGACGGAAAAATAAAAAAGTTATGGCTCTCAGAATTTGGCGACACAAAATAAATGTTATTTTTTACGTTTCGTTTTTTCTATGTAAAAGTAGTAAAACATAGAAAAAAAACTACATATGTTTGTTAGCGCTGCAATCTTATTGACCCACAGAATAAAGTTAACATGTTGTTTTAATGGCACAGTGAATTCCATAAAAACGAAGCGCAAAAGACAATGGGGGAATCGCTGTTTCTTTCATTTTCTACCCCATAAATATTTTTTTTCCCGTTTCAAAGTACATTATATGGCACAGTAAATGGTGCTACAAAAAACTACAAATCATCCCGCAAAAATCAAGCCCTCATAGGACTATATTGACGAAAAAATGAAAAAGTTATGGCTTTTGGAAAGTGGGGAGGAAAAATATGAAAATGAAAATCTGAAAATTGTTTACGACGGGAAGGGGTTAAAGTTTATAGTTAAAAATAAGGTGCACTATATAGAACTGTGTTTTTGTTTGAGACGTTTTTTTTTGTTGCTTTTTTATGGTCAGTGGTGATTTTTTCAAACGCAGCATTCTCTGGGTGTGGCATTTTTTTCTACCGTGTTTCCCAAAGGCTTGTCTATAGGACTTCAAAAACGCCAAAATAAAAATAGCATTTACAAAATTACACTAAATAAAAAATACAAACAAAAACACCACTAAAAACACCATAAGGCCTTATTTACAAGAACTGCAGTTTTTCATGTCCAAGGTGCATCCGTGCTCTGCGCTGCGGGACACGATGTCTCGCATCCCCCATAGATGAGAGTCTATAGAGGGATGCGTGACACGTGAAAAAATAGGACATGTTCTCACCCTATTTTCTCACGGACCCTTCACACGGTCCGTTGAAACAACGGCTGTGTGAATGGCCACATTAAATTACAAAGGTCCGTGGGATGGCTGTTGTATCAATGGCCGTCATACCGACGTTTAACACGCTCGTGTAAATAAGGCCTAAGGCCGAGATACACAGTTTTGATGCAGATTTTGGTGCATTTTTTTGGCTCAGTTTTTTGAGCCAAACACGGAGTGAACTCAAAAGAAAGGAGATGACTCAGTCTTTTCTTTATACCTGTTCATCATTTTGCATCAACTAATGGCTTTCGCTACAAAAAATGAGCCAAAAACTGCATCAAACAGCTTGTGTGATCCTGACCTAAATACGGCCCCATGCACACGAACGTGAAAACGCCCGGGCTGTAATTACGGCATGTTTTTACGGGCCCATGGACTTCTATTGGCCACAGGTACCTCCCCGTATGCTTACGGGAAGGTGCCCGTGCCGTTGAAAAATATAGAACATGTCCTATTTCAGGCCGTAATTACGGCACGGGTAGGCCTATAGAAGTCTATGGGGCTCCCGTAATTACGGGTGACTACGTGTGTGCACCCGTAATTACAGGAGCATTGCTAGATGACATCAGTAAATAGTCACTGTCCAGGGTGCTGAAAGAGTTAAACGATTGGCAGTAACTCTTTCAGCACCCTGGACAGAAACTACCGATCACAATATAGATCAACTTGTAAAAAAGACGTTCATACTTACCCAGAACTCCCTGCTTCTTCCTCCAGTCCGGCCTCCCGGGATGACGTATCAGCCCATGTGACCGCGGCAGCCAATCACAGGCCAATCACAGGCTGCAGTGGTCACATGGACTGCCGCGTCATACAGGGAGGTCAGGCTGGATGTCAAGAGAGGGACGCGTCACCAAGGCAATGGCCGGGTAAGTATGAATTTCTTTTACCTTTACCTCGGAAAGGGCTGCCCCTTCTCTCTATCCTGCACTGATAGAGAGAAGGGGTTGCCGATTAGTGCAGTGCAATTTTGCATCGAAAACGTGCCCGTAAATACGGGTGGAATACTGGTGACACTGGACCCGTATTTACGGGCACGGGTCTGTAAATACTGGGGCAATATGGGTTGAATACGTGTGACCAAGGACCCGTATTTACGCCAGTATTTACGGGAGGGAAAAAATACGTTCGTGTGCATGAGGCCTAACACTGTAACATTTTACAAAACGCTGGTGTTGTAACTCCAGAAATAAATCTAAGTGTGAAGGAGGATTAAAGAGGCTCTGTCACCAGATTATAAGTGCCCTATCTCCTACATAATGTGATTGGCGCTGTAATGCAGATTACAGCAGTGTTTTTTATTTAGAAAACCTATCTATTTTCACCAAGTTATGAGCGATTTTAGCTTTATGCTAATTACTTTCTTATTGCCCAACTGGGCGTGTTTTTACATTTGACCAAGTGGAGAGAAGTGTATGACGCTGACCAATCAGTGACCAATCAGCGTCATACACTTCTCTCCATTCATGTAATCAACACAGTGTTCCTACGTTGTTCACTATGTGCTGTCACATACTCCCACATTAACTTTACTGAAGTGTCTTGACAGTGAATAGACATCACCTCCAGCCAAGGACGGGATGTCTATTCACAATACCGACACTTCGGTAACTTTTGTGTGGGATTTACAGCACAGCAAGCGTGATCTCGCTGTAAGCTGTCATTTACAGTGTGATCTCGCGAGATGACGCTTGCTGTGCTGTAAGTCCCACACAAACGTTACCGGAGTGTCGGGATTGTGAATAGACATCGCGTCCTGGCTGGGAGCGATGTCTATTCATTCTTAAAGAGGCTCTGTCACCAGATTTTGTAACCCCTATCTGCTATTGCAGCAGATAGGCGCTGCAATGTAGATTACAGTAACGTTTTTATTTTTAAAAAACGAGCATTTTTGGCCAAGTTATTACCATTTTTGTATTTATGCAAATGAGGCTTGCAAAAGTACAACTGGGCGTGTTGAAAAGTAAAAGTACAACTGGGCGTGTATTATGTGCGTACATCGTGGCGTGTTTACTACTTTTACTAGCTGGGCGTTCTGAAGAGAAGTATCATGCACTTCTCTTCAGAACGCCCAGCTTCTGGCAGTGCAGATCTGTGACGTCACTCACAGGTCCTGCATCGTGTCGGCCACATCGGCACCAGAGGCTACAGATGATTCTGCAGCAGCATCAGCGTTTGCAGGTAAGTAGCTACATCGACTTACCTGCAAACGCTGATGCTGCTGCAGAATCAACTGTAGCCTCTGGTGCCGACACGATGCAGGACCTGTGAGTGACGTCACAGATCTGCACTGCCAGAAGCTGGGCGTTGTGAAGAGAAGTGGATGATACTTCTATACACAACGCCCAGCTAGTAAAAGTAGTAAACACGCCCCGATGTACGCACATAATACACGCCCAGTTGTACTTTTACTTTTCAACACGCCCAGTTGTACTTTTGCAAGCCTCATTTGCATAAATACGAAAATGGTCATAACTTGGCCAAAAATGCTCGTTTTTTAAAAATAAAAACGTTACTGTAATCTACATTGCAGCGCCTATCTGCTGCAATAGCAGATAGGGGTTGCAAAATCTGGTGACAGAGCCTCTTTAAGACACTTACGTATATAGTGTCGAATTACGGCCGAAAAAACGGCACCAAACCGTCTGCAAACATCTGCCCATTGAATTCAATGGGTCTTACGGTGTTCTGTGCAGACTGGCTTTTTTTTTACACGCGACTGTCAAAAGACGACGCGTAAAAAGACGCCCACCTCAAAGAAGTGCATGCCACTTCTTGGGACGTAATTGGAGCCGTTTTTCATTGACTCCAATGAAAACCATCTCCAATTACGTCCGTAAAAGATGCTACGACAAACGCCTGCACTTGCAAAAACGTCTGAAATTCAGGAGCTGTTTTCACTTGAAAACAGCTCTGTAATTTCAGGCGTAATTGGCGTTGCCGTGTGAACATACCCTAAGAACGTAATTATCATAAAGCTAAAATCACTTGGTGAAAATGGATCGTTTTCCTAAATAAAACCACTGTTTTTATCTACATTACAGCGCCTATCACATTATGTAGGAGATAGGGCACTTATAATGTGGTGACAAAGCCTCTTTAAAGCATATTTACCAAGCCCCCTTTCCTTTCAAATGGCAAAATGAACTTTATTTCATTACTTCAATGTGCACTTCTGTAGTCTGAACACACTAGCTTGTCTTTTATAATTAAGCTTATATGTTGGCATAGATCTGGTCTAAATATGGAAAACCTTTTAAATTGTGACAGAAAGAAGTCCCTTTCAGGTAAGTTCTAGTACTATATATTGTTTAATGTCTTTTAAACGGATACTAGAATCCAGAAACCAGGCAGCTCAGCTTCAGCATTCAAAAACAAGATCCCATTTTACATCTCTCTGTTGTTTATTCAGAGAAACCCAGAAAGTGCCACAATAGCTTGGAAAGGACTGGCATATTCAAAGGAGATTGGAAATTTACAATTTAAAGAGTTAAGCCCGTTAAAAGCACATATATTGCTTAAGTCCAGCTGAAAGGGTCAGCTGCACATGACTTTCAGATGTGATTTCGGTATCGGCATTTAAGAAATACAAATGGGCCCTGTTTTCAGGCGAAAATAGCTCCTGATTTTCAGACAATTTTGTAGCAACTCGCGTTTTTCGCAGCGTTTTTCACGGCCGTTTTTGGAGCTGTTTTTCAATGGAGTCAATGAAAAACGCCTCCAAAAACGTCCCAAGAAGTGTCCTGCACTTCTTTTGATGAGCCGTCATTTTACGCGTTGTATTTTGACAGCGACGCATAAAATAAAGGCTCGTGGGAACAGAACAACAAATTTGAGGCGTAAAACGCCCGAATTATGCCTGAAAACACTGCGTGTGAACATACCCTAACAAGGAAATAGAGAGTGTATCTGTTCATCTTGAAAAATAGAGAATAGACAAATGTTCGAAAGTTTAGAAAAAATATATTTGATGGTAAGAAAACACGCACACATATATTACCAGTGCATACCTTTTACGGCATCAGTTATTTCTGACTACATGTGTGATGTGAGTGGACCTCTGTATGGTGTTGCCACCTCTTCCACGCAAAGATACTGGCCGGGTTTAGGGTGTATTTGCATGTGCCAGTTTGGGGCAAGTTTTTGTTTTTTTGCAGGTATTGTGCATAAATTGCAGGAACCCCCCAACAAAACTGGAATTTGTAAAGGCACCGTAAGGCCGGGTTCCCACGTAGCATAAACGCTGCGGAATTTCCGCAACGGAATTATGTGTGGAAATTCTACAGCGTTTACAGTAGCAGCAAAGTGGGTGAGATTAAGAAAATCTCATGCCCACGCTGCGGAAAAAATCTGCAGCAAAAACGCTAATAAATTGATCTGCGGTGCAGAATTTAAATCCGCAGCATGTCAATTTATACTGTGTTTTGTTGATTTTATGTTGCAGGTTTTTCTCATTTAATTCAATCGGGATGTAAAAGCCGCATCAGTAAGCCATGGGTTGCGACTTTTGCGACGTGCAAAAATCGCAACTCAGGGAAGAAAAACGAAATACTGACCCAGAACTCTCTACTTCCTGCAGTCCAGCCACCTGGAATGACGTTGCATCCCATGTGACCGCTGCAGCCAATCACAGGCTACAGCGTCATATGGCCTGCAACATCATCCAGGGAGGCCGGGCTACGCGCAGAGAAGAGGGAGGGTGTAAGTATGAACTTTTTTTTTTCCCACAGTGCTGCTTTCCACAGTGGAAATTCCGTTCGAAGAACAATGTGGTGCGGTTTTTCAGACAGAAGGTGCTGTGGGTTCCATGTCGGATACGCTGCACAGTTTTTAGCCAGGGTATCTGACCCGTGGGAACTCAGCCTAAGCATATATTCAGATGGTGCGGTCAAATTGTTAAGTTCTGCAATTACTGCAAAACCGTGGGGCCCGGTGCTAGCGACAGCCACATTCACTTGTACCTGCATCCTCAACGCTGTGTAGCACTATATACAAGGGGAGGGCGGTGCTGTGTAGCACTATATACAAGTGGGGGTGGCACTGTTAGCACTATATACAAGGTGGGGGCGGCACTGTGTAGCACTATATACAAGGTGGGGTAGCGGCGCTGTGTAGCACTATATACAAGGGGAGGGCGGAGCTGTGTAGCACTATATACAAGGGGGGGTGGCGCTGTGTAGCACTATATACAAGGGGGGCATGCTGTGTCAAACTTTATACAACAGGCGGTGCTGTGTAGCACTATATAAAAGGGGGGGCGCTGTGTAGCACCATAAACAAGCGGGGGGCTGTGTAGCACTATATACAAGGGGGGCTGTGTAGCACTATATACAAGGGGAGAGCTGTGTAGCACTATATACAACGGGGGGAGCACTGTGTAACACTATATACATGGGGTGCTGTGTAGCACTATACAAGGGGAGGGCTGTGTAGCACTATATACAAGGAGGGGAGCTGTGTAGCACTATATACAATGGGGGGAGTGCTGTGTAGCACTATATACAAGGGGGGCTGTGTAGCACTATGTACACGGGGTAGCATTTTGAAGCATTATATACAAGGGGGGCGCTTTGTAGCACTATATACAAAGGGGGGTGCGCTGTGTAGCACTTTATACAACAGGGGGTGCAGTGTAGCACTATATACAAGGGGGGGTGCTATGTAGCACTATATACAAGGAGGGGAGCTGTGTAGCACTATATACAATGGGAGAGCGCTGTGTAGCACTATATACATGGGGGGCTGTGTAGCACTATATAAAAGGGGGAGCGCTGTGTAGCACTATATACAAGAAGGAGAGCTGTGTAGCACTTTATACAACGGGGGGAGCACTGTGTAGGACTATATACAAGGGGGGGGGCTGTGTAGCACTATATAAAAGGGGGAGTGCTGTGTAGCACTATATACAAGGGGGGCTGTGTGGCACTATATACAAGGGGGAGCACTTTGTAGCATTATATACAAGGGGGTCTGTTTAGCATTATATACAAGGGGGGCTGTGTAGCACTATATACAAGGCGGGGCGCTGTGTAGCACTATATGTAAGGAGGGGAGCTGTGTAGCACTATATACAATGGGGGGAACGCCGTGTAGCACTATATACAAGGGGGGGCTGTGTAGCACTATATAAAAGGGGGAGCGCTGTGTAGCACTATATACAAGGGGGCGCTGTGTAGCACTATATACAAGCAGGGGGCTGTTTAGCACTATATACAAGCGGGGGGCTGTTTAGCACTACACCGTGTTCCAAATTATTATGCACATTGGATTTAAGCGTCATAAACATTTAATTATTAGTTTTTCAATTAAACTCATGGATGGTATTGTGTCTTAGGGCTCTTTGGATCATTGTAATCAATCTCAGACACCTGTGATAATTAGTTTTCCAGGTGTGCCCAATCAAAGGAAAACTACTTAAGAAGGACGTTCCACATTATTAAGCAGGCCACAGGTTTCAAACAATATGGGAAAGAAAAAGGATCTCTCTGCCGAAAAGCTTGAAATAGTGCAATACCTTGGACAAGGTATGAAAACATTGGATATTTCAAGAAAACATAAGCGTGATCATCGTACTGTGAAAAGATGTGTGGCTGATTCAGAGCACAGATGGGTTCGTTCAGATAAAGGCATAATGAGGAAGGTTTCTGCCAGACATATTAATAGGATTAGGAGTGCAGCTGCTAAAATGCCATTGCAAAGCAGCAAACAGGTATTTGAAGTCGCTGGTGCCTCTGGAGTCCCGTGAACCTCAAGGTGTAGGATCCTCCAGAGGTTTGCAAGTGTGCATAAAGCTATTATTCGGCCACCCCTAAACAATGCTCACAAGCAGAAACGGTTGCAGTGGGCTCAGAAATACATGAAGACTAATTTTCAAACCATGTTGTTTACTGATGCAAACCTGGATGGTCCAGATGGATGGAGTAGTGGATGGTTGGTGAATGGCCACCATGTCCCAACAAGGCTGCGACGTCAGCAAGGAGGTGGCGGAGTCATGTTTTGGGCTGGAATCATGGGGATAGAGCTGGTAGGCCCCTTTAGGGTCCCTGACGGTGTGAAAATGACCTCTGCAAAGTACGTAGAGTTTATGACTGACCACTTTCTTCCGTGGTACAAAAAGAAGGACCGTGCCTTCCGTAGCAAAATTATCTTCATGCATGACAATGCACCATCTCATGCTGCAAAGAATACCTCTGTGTCATTGGCTGCTATGGGCATAAAAGGAGAGAAACTCATGGTGTGGCCCCCATATTCCACTGACCTCAACCCTATTGAGAACCTTTGGAGCATCCTCAAGCAAAATATCTATGAGGGTGGGAGGCAGTTCACATCAAAACAGAAGCTCTGGGAGGCTATTCTGACATCCTGCAAAGATATTCAAGCAGAAACTGTCCAAATACTCACAAATTCAATGGGTGCAAGAATTGTGATGGTGATACCAAAGAAGGGGTCCTATGTTAACATGTAACTTGGCCTGTTAAGTTTTTTTTGATTGACAGAGCTTTTGATTTCTGTAAATATGATACTGCAAATTCAACAAATTACCATTTTAGTTCTCTTTACAACCTTTAAAATGTTTTGATCTCTGTTGTGCATAATAATGTGAAACAGTGCATTTTGAGTTTTTTACTTCAAAAAAATTATTATCATTAGGAGATTTGTTCAATAAAATGTGCATTATACTCCAACGGTTGATGGCTTGAAGATTATACTGACTGCCATTTGCATTGACTATTTAGGAAAATCAGCGAAAAATAACATTTGCATAATAATTTGGAACGCGGTGTATTTACAAGGGGGGCTGTGTAGTACTATATACAGGGGGGAGGGCTGTTTAGCACTATATACAAGGAGGGGAGCTGTGTAGCTCTATATACAATGGGGGGAGTGCTGTGTAGCACTATATACAAGGGGGGCTGTGTAGCACTATATAAAACGGGGAGCACTGTGTAGCACAATATATAAGGGGGTGCTGTGTAGTACTATATACAAGCAGGGGGCTGTTTAGCACTATATTCAAGGGGGGGCTGTGTAGCACTATATACAAGGGGGGACGCTGTGCAGCACTATATACAAGAGGAAGGGCTGTGTATCACTATATACAAGGAGGGGAGCTGTGTAGCACTATATACAAGGGGGGGCTGTGTAGCACTATATACAAGGGGGTTGCTGTGTAGCACTATATACAATGGGGGGAGCGCTGTGTAGCACTATATACAAGGGGGGCTGTGTAGCACTATATAAAAGGGGGAGCGCTGTTTAGCACTATATACAAGGGTGGGCTGTGTGGCACTATATACAAGGGGGAGCGCTTTGTAGTATTATACACAAAGGGGGCATTTTTAGCACTATATACAAGGGGGGGGCGCGCTGTGTAGCACTATATACAAAGGGGTCACTGTGTAGCACTATATACAAGGGGTAGCGTCGCTGTGTAGAACTATGTACAAGGTGGGGTAGTGGTGCTGTGTATCACTATATACAAGGGGGCGGCGCTGTGTAGCACTATACAAGGGGGGCGCGCTGTGTCAAACAATATACAACAGGGTGAGCTGTGTAGCACTATATACAAGGGGGCGCTGTGTAGCACTATATACAAGCGGGGGGCTGTGTAGCACTATATACAAGGGGGGCTGTTTAGCACTATAAACAACGGGGGAGCGCTGTGCAGCATTATATACAAGGGGGGCTGTGTAGCACTATATAAAAGGCGAGCGCTGTGTAGCACTATATACAAGGGGGAGCGCTGTGTAGCACTATATACAAGGGGGGTGCGCTGTGTCAAACTATATACAACAGGGGGCGCTGTGTAGCACCATATATAAGCGAGAGGCTGTGTACGACTATATACAAGGGGGCGCTGTATAGCACTATATACAAGGAGGGGAGCTGTGTAGCACTATTTACAACGGGGGTAGCGCTGTGTAGCAGTATATACAAGGGGGGCTGTGTAGCACTATTTAAAAGGGGGAGCGCTGTGTAGCACTATATACAAAGGGAGGCTGTGTGGCACTATATACAAGGGGGAACACTTTGTAGCATTATTTACAGGGGGGGCACTTTGTAGCACTATATACAAGGGGTTCCAGTTCACAATTGTCTGAATGTAGACCTGACCTCAATACCTCACAAAGAGCTAGACTACGAATATAGAGGGGAGGGGAAGGATGCAATATACGGTCCTCGTATAAGACTGACTATACTCTGAACAAAAATCTAAACCAAGGAACCGATACCCTATACCTAATTGACACTTATATGTTAAGTATGTCAGTATATGTCTTTACAAGTAAATGTGTGATGTTCCATGTTTTAACAGCTTAATAAAAGCTAAGCTTAATATTTACTCCTTCTGTACCTTTATAATATATACAAGGGGGGCACGCAGTGTAGCACTATATACATAAAGGGGTGCTGTGTTGCACTATATACAAGGGGGCGCTGTGTATTACTATATACAAGCAGGGACTGTGTAGCACTATATACAGGGGGCTGTGTAGCACTATATACACGGGGGGCGCTGTGTAGCACTATATACAAGGAGAGACTGTGTAGCACTATATACAGGGTGGAGCACTCTGTACCACTACATACAAGGGGGTTGCTGTGTAGCACTATATACAAGGAGAGACTGTGTAGCACTATATACAGGGTGGAGCACTCTGTACCACTACATACAAGGGGGTTGCTGTGTAGCACTATATACAATGGGGGGGCACTGTGTAGCACTATATACAAGGAGGGACGCTATATAGCACCATATACAATGGGGGGCTTTGTGTAGCATTATATACTTGGGGGCGCTGTGTGGCGCTATATACAAGTGGGGGCTGTGTGCCACTTTATACAAGGGAGGGGGGCTGTGTGGCACTATATATACAAGGGGGCCTTTGTGGCACTATATATACACAAGGAAGTGGCACTATATAGAAGGGAGCGGGGGCTGCGTGGCGCTATCAACAGGGGGCTGTGTGTGATGCTATCTACAAGGGGCTGTGTGTGGCGCTATCTATAGGGGGCACAAAGGGGGCATTACTGCTGTGGGGGCACAAGGGGGTACGGTTACTAATAGGGGAACTTTTATTGTGTCGATCATTATTACCATGTGGGGCACTGTAAATTCCGAGTTTGTTTAGAGAATGGTTATAGGTGTGGTGGGTGCTTGAAAAGCGAGAAACCAACATGTCTGTGTGTCTAGTTCTGCAGAGACGAGTCGTGGCTGGAATAAGTCGTCACAGTGGTCTGGGCCGGATGGGGAAAAAAAGGGAAAGTGGATGACTCTAATCAGAGAAAACATCAACTGTGAGTCACTAGATATAAATGTGCTGTAATCACTTATATCATCTGCAGAACTCCTGTGTCTAACTGACATCTACCACTATATGGTCACTACATGGTGGTAATATTGGTCTTTGTATAGTGGTTTTTATTTAGTAACTGTATATGGTTATGGTGTGGAGGTATTATTCAGTAACAATATGCAGATAATATTTCATCTGGTATAGTGGTATGATTTAATAACTGTATATGTATATAGATTTTTTTTGTGTGAGAGGGGGGACATTTGCTAAGGGGCTTGCAAGTCTCCTGGACGCGCTAGAAATCAGCGATGCAGTTCTCTGCACATCGCCTTCTGAATTGACTGCAATATTGATACAGTAAGGTAGTGTTCACATCTGGGTCGGGGTTCCATTGATGGCTTCTGCCAGACCTTTCCGTCAGGGGAACCCATGAACGCAAACCAAATGGAAACCATAGCTTCCGTTTGCATTATCATGGATTTCAATGGCAATGTTTCCATTGAAAATGGTTTGTTTGTCTCCGTTCCGTAAGGTTTCCACGGTTTCCATGAAATCCATGGTAATGCAAATGGAATCTATGGTTTCCGTTTGGTTTGCGTTCATGGCTTCCCCTGACGGAAAGGTCTTACGGAAGCCATCAATGGAACCCCGACGCAGATGTGAACAGGCCCTAATTCAGCATTTGGGGGCCCACTTTAACCTTGTTCAGGGCCACACTTTGTCTAAAACCAGCCCTGAATACACCCTAACGCCTCCTTTACACTAGGTGTTTGTCTGTTGTTTTAGGGTAAGGCCACACGGTGCGTCATAGATGCAGGTTTGTTGCGTTTGAAAACCGCATGCGGTCAACTTCATTTTTTGTGTCTGTAATGCTGCAGTTGTGTTGCATTTTTAAAGGAAACTATTGATGGACATAGTTTTCGCCGGTGTTGAAGTTTGTTAGGTGCTTCCTGTATATAGCTCATTACAATGCATTGCAGAACTGTTAGCAAAAACGCAAGCAGTTCAGCAACAACTTTGGTAGCGCGGTCATTAACTGCATGCGGTCGGACATTATGAAGATGCGTTCAACCGCACAAAAAAACACATTGTAATATAACAGCAGCAGTCTGTCCATAACAAACATTTCACCATTGACTTCTATTGAAAAATGACTTGCTGCAGTTTAACCATTTCCCACTCCTGGACGTACTATTAGGTCATGGTAACCATAGCGTTCGCGCTCCATGACCTAATAGTACGTCTCGGGAGTAACGGCCATTTCGGCCGTCCTCCCGACACATACAGGAGCTGTGACAGCTGCTGTCTCGTACAGCAGCTGCCGCAGCTCCTACTGCGCGGACCGATCACTGTGTCCCCGCTGATTAACCCCTGAAAAGCCGTGTTCAATAGCGATCACGGATTTTTAGGGGTTAAGCTACAATCGCCAGCCTGCTATACGATAGCGGCTGGCGATGGTGGCTATGGCAACCGAACACCAAACAATGGCGTCCGGCTATACCATCGACGGAAGCCTAGTGGGTCCTGACGAAGTCATGACCCACTATGATTGCTGTCAGTGAGTAGCTGACAGTTCTAATACACTGCACTACGCATGTAGTGCAGTGTATTAGAATTGCGATCAGGGCCTCCTGCCCTCAAGTCCCCTAATGGGACAAAGTAATAAAGTAAAAAAAAAGTTAAAAAAAGATGTGTAAAAATAAGAAAATAAAAGATTTAAAAGTAATAAAAGTAAAAATCCCCCCTTTTCCCTTATCAGTCCTTTATTATTAATAAAAATATATAAACAAACAAATAAACTATACATAATTGGTATCGCCGCGTCCATAACGGCCTGAACTACAAAATTATTTCATTATTTAACCCCGCTCGGTGAACGCCGTAAAAGAAAGTAATAATAAACCGAACCACAATCACAATTGTTTGGTCACTTCACCTCACAAAAAATGGAATAAAAAGAGATCAAAAAGTCGCATGTACCTAAAAATGGTACTGATGGAAACTACAGTTCGTTACGCAAAAAATAAGTCCTCGCACGGCTTTATTGATGGAAAAATAAAAAAAGTTCTGGCACTTAGAATAAGGTAACACAAAAAGTAAATGATTTTTTACAAAACGTATTTTATTGTGCAAACGCCATAAGACATAAAAAAAACTATAAACATCTGGTATCGCCGTAATCGTATCGCCCCGCAGAATAAAGTGAATATGTCATTTATAGCGCACGGTGAATGCTGTAAAAAAAATAGAATAAAAAAACAATAGTAGAATTGCAGTTTTTTAGTCACCACGCCACTTTAAAATAGAATAAAAACTGATCAAAAAGTCGCATGCACCCCATGAAAACTACAATGAATTCCTCAAGGGGTCTAGTTTCCAAATTTGGGTCACTTTTGGGGTGTTTCCACTGTTTTGGCACCACAAGACCTCTTCAAACCGGACATGGTGCCTAATAAAAAGGAGGCCTCAAAATCCACTAGGTGCTCATTTGCTTCGGAGGCCGGTGCTTCAGTCCATTACCACACTAGGGCCACATGTGGGATATTTCTCAAAACTGCAGAATCCGGGTAATAAGTATTTAGTTGCGTTTCTCTGGTAAAACCTTTTGTGTTATAAAAAAGTATGGTATAAAAAGGATTTTCTGACGAAAAAAAATGTAAATTTCACCTCTACTTTGCTCTAAATTCCCGTGAAACACCTAAAGGGTTCATAAACTTTCTAAATGCTGTTGTGAATACTTTGAGGGGTCTAGTTTCTAAAATGGGGTGTTTCATAGGGGTTTCTAATATATAGGCCCCTCAAAGCAACTTCAGAACTGAACTGGAACCTAAAAAAATAAATAAATGAGGCAATACTTCGCTTCTTACATTATACTGATAATGAGCCGTGCCCACCCCGAGATGCCCCCAGTTTTGACCGTTTGTATAAATGGAGACCCTTATTAGACCGTTTCAGTACCCGGTTTTCCCAAGCATACACCCCCTGGAATTGTATTTCTATTGATGAGTCCTTGGTAGATTTTAAAGGGAGGGTTCAATTCCGCCACTACCTGCCGGATAAGAGGGCAAGGTATGGCGTGAAGATGTATAAGCTGTGCGAGAGTGCATCAGGCTATACCTACAGATTTAGTATATATGAAGGGAAGGACACCAGTATTCAGCCCCCAGAATTCCCCCCCCTTAATGCAAAAATTGTGTGGGATTTGGTGCACCCACTGCTGGACCAGGGTTACCACCTCTACCTGGATAATTTTTATACCAGCGTCCCACTCTTCAACTGCCTAGCTTCCAGAAGTACTGCTAGAAGAAATCTGAGAGGCCTCCCTAAGACTCTGCTTGGGCAAACACTCAGAAGGGGTGAGAGCAGGGCACAATCTGGCAGCAACATATTGTGTGTCAAGTACAAAACGAGAGATGCCACACCAGTACCCATGTACCTGTACAAGGTACCAGTACAGAGACCCCCAAACCTGACTGCATCCTGGACTACAATAGGTACATGGGAGGAGTGGACTTGTCAGATCAAATCCTGAAGCCCTACAGCGCCATGCGGTGTGGTATAAGATGCTGGCCGGGCACATCATACAGATGGCATTGTACAACGCGTACGTGCTACATCGATGTACAGGCCAGACGGGAACTTTCCTGGAATTTCAAGAGGTTATCAAGAAACTAATTTTTAGGGACCAAGAAGTTGGGGCACCCAGTACTTCTGGAAGCGGGGCCACACGCAACGTACCAGAGCAACACTTTCCAGGAGAAGTTCCCCAAACTGGCAAGAAAGGAAAAAGTCAAAAGAGGTACAAAGTCTGCTATTAGAGGGGGATAAGGAAGGACACAATATATCAATGTGACACGTGTCCCGAAAAACGAAGACTCCGTATGAAAGAGTGCTTCAAAATTTATCATAGATCCCTTGATTTTTAATCTACCCCAGTTTTACTTACCCTGATGCACTCCGCACAGCTTATCCCCCTCATCTTTCCCTTCTGAGCCCTGCTGCATGCCCAGGCATAGCCACATTGAGGGTATTGCCGTACCCGTGAGATTACAGTTTATGGGGTGTATGTCTCCGGTCAAAATGCTCACTACATTTCTAGATGAATGCCTCAAGGGTGTAGTTTTTAAAACGGGGTCACTTCTTGGGAGTTTCAACTGTACTGGTACCTCAGGGGCTTCTGCATACATGACTTCGCACCAAAAAATCCTCAGTAGGCCAAATGGTGGTCCTTTCCTTCTGTGCCCTCCCATGGGCCTAAATGGCCGTTTATCACCACAAATGGGGTACTGCCGCACTCAGGACAAATTGGGCAACAGAATGGGGTATTTTATTTCTTGTGAAAATAAGAAATTTTCAGCCAAAACTACATATTATTGGAAAAAAATAATTTTGTTTTAATTCCCAGCCCAATTCAAATAAGTTCTGTGAAAAAACTGTGGGGTCAAAATGGTCACAACACCCATAAATGAATTCCTTGAGGGGTGTAGTATCCAAAATGGGGTCACTTCTGGTGGGTTTCCATTGCTTTGATACCTCTGGGGCTCTGCAAATGCGACACGGCACCTGAAAACCAATCCAGCAAAATCTGGACTCCAACAAACACATAGCGCTCCTTTCCTTCTGAGTCCTCCCATGGGCCCAAACGGCCGTTTATCACCACAAATGGGGTATTTCCGCACTAAGGAAAAATTGGGCAACAAAATGGGGTATTTGTTCCCTGTGAAAATAAGACATTTTGATCAAAAATGACATCTTATTGGAAAAAATGTCATTTTTTTTATTTCACAGACCAATTCAAATAGGTGCTGTGAAAAAACTGTGTGGTCAAAATGATAACAACATAAATGAATTCCTTGAGGGGTGTAGTTTCCAAAATGGGGTCACTATCGGGGGATTCCTACTGTTTTGGCACCTCAACACCTCTTCAAACCTGGCATGCTGCCTAAAATATATTCTAATAAAAAAGAGGCCTCAAAATGCACTAGGTGCTTCTTTGCTTCTGGGGCTTATGTTTTAGTCCACAAGCGCACTAGAGC
This sequence comes from Rhinoderma darwinii, assembly GCF_050947455.1. Taxonomy (NCBI): domain Eukaryota; kingdom Metazoa; phylum Chordata; class Amphibia; order Anura; family Rhinodermatidae; genus Rhinoderma; species Rhinoderma darwinii. Next base: position 440,369,453 of record NC_134687.1, read on the forward strand.
CACATGTGGGACATTTCTAAAAACTGCAGAATCTGGACAATACATATTTAGTAGTGTTTCTCTGGTAAAACCTTCTGTGTTACAGAATTTTTTTTAATAACATTGAAATTCAGCAAGAAAGATTAAATTTGCAAATTTCACCTCTACATTGCTTTAATTCCTGTGAAATGCTTAAAGGGTTAAATAAACTTTCTAAATGCTGTTTTGAATACTTTGAGGGGTCTAGTTTTTAAAATGGGGTGTTTTATTGGGGTTTCTAATACATAGGCCCCTCAAAGCCACTTCAGAACTGAACAGGTACCTTAAAAAAAAGGCTTTTGACATTTTCTTAAAAAAAAGAGAAATTGCTGTTTATGTTCTAAGCCTTGTAACGTCCAAGAAAAATAAAATAATGTTCAAAAAACGATGCCAATCTAAAGTAGACATATGGGAAATGTGAACTAGTAACTATTTTGGGTGGTATAACCATCTGTTTTACAAGCAGATGCATTGAAATTCTGAAAATTGCTATTTTTTATAAATTTTGCAATTTTTCACCAATAAACACTGAATATATCGACCAAATTTTACCACGAACATGAAGCCCAAAGTGTCACGAGAAAACAATCTCAGAATCGCTTGGATAGGTTTAAGCATTCCGACGTTATTACCACATAAATTGAAATATGTCAGATTTAAAAAATGGGCTCTGAACCTTAAGGCCCAAACTAGGCTGCGTCCTTAAGGGGTTAAAAACCCAACATAAACGCAATGTGGCCACACCGTGTGGCCGCACCCTTCTGTGGTTTTACATAGGCAGATAATACAGCTTATATATTAACCCCTTCCCGCTCCTTGACGTACTATTACGTCATGGCAGCTGTATCGTTCGCGCTCCATGCCGTAATAGTACGTCTCGGGAGTAACGGCCGTTTTGGCCGTCCTCCCGACACATACAGGAGCTGTGACGCTGCTGTCTTGTTCAGCAGCTGTCACAGCTCCTACAGCGGGGACCGATCGCTGTGTCCCCGCTGATTAACACCTTAAAAGCCGCGTTCTATAGAGATCGCGGCTTTTTAGGGGTTAAGCTGCCATCGCCGGCCTGCTACGCGATAGCGGCCGGCGATGGTGACTATGGCAACCGGACACCAAACAATGGCGTCCGGCTATGCCATAGACGGAAGCTTAGTGGGTCCTGACAACGTCAGGACCCACTATGCTTGCTGTCAGTGAGTAGCTGACAGTTCTAATACACTGCACTACGCATGTAGTGCAGTGTATTAGAATAGCGATCAGGGCCTCCTGCCCTCAAGTCCCCTAGTGGGACAAAGTAATAAAGTAAAAAAAAGTTAAAAAAAGATGTGTAAAAATAAGAAAATAAAAGATTTAAAAGTAATAAAAGTAAAAATCCCCCCTTTTTCCCTTATCAGTCCTTTATTATTAATAAAAACATATAAACAAACAAATAAACTATACATAATTGGTATCGCCGCGTCCGTAACGGCCTGAACTACAAAATTATTTCATTATTTATCCCGCACGGTGAACGCCGTAAAATAAAATAATAATAAACCGAACCACAATCACAATTCTTTGGTCACTTCACCTCCCAAAAAATGGAATAAAAAGAGATCAAAAAGTCGCATGTACCGAAAAATGGTACTGATCGAAACTACAGTTCGTTACGCAAAAAATAAGTCCTCGCACGGCTTTATTGATTGAAAAATAAAAACGTTCTGGCGCTTAGAATAAGGTAACACAAAAAGTGAATGATTTTTTACAAAACGTATTTTATTGTGCAAACGCCATAAGACATAAAAAAAAACTATAAACATCTGGTATCGCCGTAATCGTATCGCCGCGCAGAATAAAGTGAATATGTCATTTATAGCGCACGGTGAACGCTGTAAAAAAAACGAAAAAAAAAACAATAGTAGAATTGCTGTTTTTTAGTCACCGCGCCACCTAAAAATAGAATAAAAACTGATCAAAAAGCCGCATGCACCCCCAAAAAACTACAATGGATTCCTCAAGGGGTCTAGTTTCCAAATTGGGGTCACTTTTGGGGGGTTCCCAATGTTTTGGCACCACAAGACCTCTTCAAACCGGACATGGTGCCTAATAAAAAAGAGGCTTCAAAATCCACTAGGTGCTTCTTTGCTTCTGAGGCCGGTGCTTCAGTCCATTACCGCACTAGGGCCACATGTGGGATATTTATCAAAACTGCAGAATCTGGGCAATACGTATTAAGTTGCGTTTCTCTGATAAATCCTTTTGTGTTATAAAAAAAATGGTATAAAGAGAATTTTCTGACAAAAAAAAAATGTAAATTTCACCTCTACTTTGCTCTAAATTTCTGTGAAACACCTAAAGGGTTCATAAACTTTCTAAATGCTGTTGTGAATACTTTGAGGGGTCTAGTTTCTAAAATGGGGTGTTTGATAGGGGTTTCTAATATATGGGCCCCTCAAAGCAACTTCAGAACTGAACTGGAACCTAAAAAAATAAATAAATGAGGCAATACTTCGCTTCTTACATTATACTAATAATGAGCCGTGCCCACCCCGAGATGACCCCAGTTTTGACCGTTTGTATAAACGGAGACCCCTATTAGACCGTTCAAGTGCCCGGTTTTCCCAAGCATACACCCCCGAGAAGTGTATTTCTATTGATGAGTCCCTGGTACATTTTAAAGGGAGGGTTCAATTCCGCGAGTACCTGCCGGGTAAGAGGGCAAGGTATGGCGTGAAGATGTATAAGCTGCAAGAGTGCATCAGAGTATACCTACAGGTTTAGGATATATGAAGGAAAGGCCACCCCCAAACCAGACTGCATCCTGGACTACAATAGGTACATGGGGAGGGGTGGACTTGTAAGATCAAGCCCTGAAGCCCTACAGCGCCATGCGGTGTGGTATAAGAAGCTGGCCGTGCACATCATACAGATGGCTTTGTACAATGCGTACGTGCTACGTCGATGTGCAGGCCAGAGGGGAACTTTCCTGGAATTTCAAGAGGTGGTTATCAAGAACCTAATCTTTAGGGACCAAAGGGGGGGGGCACCCAGTACTTCTGGAAACGAGCCCACACGCATCGTACCAGGGCAACACTTTCCAGGAGAAGTTCCCCAAACTGGCAAGAAGGGAAAAAGTCAAAAGAGGTGCAAAGTCTGCTATAAGAGGGCGATAATGGATGACACAATATATCAATGTGACACGTGTCCCGAATAACCAGAGCTCTGTATGAAAGTGTTTTAAAATTTATCATACATCCCTTGGTTTATAATTTACCCCAATTTTACTTACCCTGATGCACTCCGCACAGCTTACCCCCCTCATCTTTCCCCTCTGAGCCCTGCTGTGTGTCCAGGCAGCTGTTAACAGCCACATGTAGGGTATTGCCATACCCGGGAGAACCCACATTACAGTTTATGGGGTGTAGGTCTCCGGTCAAAATGCTCACTACACCTCTAGATGAATGCCTTAAGGGTGTAGTTTTTAAAACGGGGTCACTTCTTGCGGGTTTCAACTGTACTGGTACCTCCGGGGCTTCTGCATACATGACTTCGCACTAGAAAATCCCCAGTAGGCCAAATGGTGGTCCTTTCCTTCAGAGCCCTCCCATGGGCCCAAACGGCAGTTTATCACAACAAATGGGGTACTGCGGCACTCAGAACAAATTGCGCAACAGAATGGGGTATTTTGTTTCTTGTGAAAATAAGACATTTTCAGCCAAAACTACATATTATTTGAAAAAAATAATTTTGTTTTCATTCCCAGCCCAATTCAAATAAGTTCTGTGAAAAAACTATGGGGTCAAAATGGTCACAACACCCATAAATGAATTCCTTGAGGGGTGTAGTTTCCAAAATGGGGTAATTTGTGGTGGGTTTCTATTGCTTTGATACCTCTGGGGCTCTGCAAATGCGACATGGCACCCGAAAACCAATCCAGCAAAATCTGTACTCCAAAGAACACACAGCGCTCCTTTCCTTCTGAGCCCTCCCATGGGCCCAAACGGCAGTTTATCACCACAAAAGGGGTATTGCCGCACTCAGGACAAATTGGGCAACAAAATGGAGTATTTTATTTCTTGTGAAAATAAGAATTTTTGAGCTAAAATGACATATTATTGGAAAAAATATATATTTTTTGAATTCCCAGCCCAATTCAAATAAGTTCTGTGAAGAAACTATGGAGTCTAAATGGTCACATTACCCATAAATGAATTCCTTGAGGGGTGTAGTTTCCAAAATGGGGTCACTTCTGGTGGGTTTCCATTGCTTTGATACCTCTGAGCGACATGGCACCCGAAAACCAAACCAGCAAAATCTGCACTCCAAAGAACACACAGCGCTCCTTCCCTTCTGAGGCCTCCCATGGGCCCAAATGGCAGTTTATTGCCACAAATGGGGTATTGATGCACTCAGGAGAAATTGGGCAACAAAATTTAGTATTTTGTTCCCTGTGAAAATAAGAAATTTTGATCACAAATGACATTTTATTGGAAAAAATTACATTTTTTTCATTTCAGAGCCCAATTCAAATACGTGCTGTGAAAAAACTGTGCGGTCAAAATGGTAACAACAACCCTAAATGAATTCCTTGAGGGGTGTAGTTTCCAAAATGGGGTCACTATTGGGGGATTCCTACTGTTTTGACACCTCAACACCTCTTCAAACCTGGCATGCTGCCTAAAATATATTCTAATAAAAAAGAGGACTCAAAATGCACTAGGTGCTTCTTTGCTTCTAGGGCTTGTGTTTTATTCCACAAGCACACTAGAGCCACATGTGGGACATTTCTAAAAACTGCAGAATCTGGACAATACATATTTAGTTGTGTTTCTCTGGTAAAACCTTCTTTGTTACAGAAAAAAAAATGAATAAAATTGAAATTCAGCAAGAAAAATGAAATTTGCAAATTTCACCTCCACTGTGCTTTAATTCCTGTGAAATGCCTGAAGGGTTAAAAAACTTTCTAACTGCTGTTTTGAATACTTTGAGGGGTCTAGTTTTTAAAATGGGGTGTTTTATCAGGGTTTCTAATACATAGGCCCCACAAAGCCACTTCAGAACTCAAGAGGTACCTTTAAAAAAAGGCTTTTGAAATTTTCTTAAAAATATGAGAAATTGCTGTTTATGTTCTAAGCCTTGTAACGTCCAAGAAAAAAAAAAGAATGTTCAAAAAACGATGCCAATCTAAAGTAGACATATGGGAAATGTGAACTAGTAACTATTTTGGGTGGTATAACCGTCTGTTTTACAAGCAGATGCATTTAAATTCTGAAAAATGCAATTTTTTCAAAATTTTCTCAAAATTTTGCAATTTTTCACCAATAAACACTGAATATATCGACCAAATTTTACCACGAACATGAAGCCCAATGTGTCACGAGAAAACAATCTCAGAATCGCTTGGGTAGGTTTAAGCATTCCGACGTTATTACCACATAAAGTGAAATATGTCAGATTTGAAAAATGGGCTCTGAGCCTTAAGGCCAAAACTAGGCTGCGTCCTTAAGGGGTTAAGCAATGATCGTTTAGTACGGGGACGAACGATCATCACTCCGATCACTTGTCCACACACATTTGCTTCATGTAGGCAGCAGATCTCCTTGTTTACACTGGGAGATGTGGTGCAGACTAGCAACAACTTTTTTGCCACATAAAGGATGCGATAAGCTGATAGACGAGCATTTCCTTGTTCATCAGCTGATTTTACCCCTGTACCCCCGATCATTGACCCCCGTAAAAGGGCTTTTAAACTGCATGAAAATAATGCATATAAAATACTAGCATTTTTACATGCGTTTTTGGTGGCGTTTTTCAAGTGCTATAGAGAAGCCTATGGGAAAAATGACAGAAAAATGCCATATCCAGACCATGCTGTGATTAGAAAAATTAGAAAAAGTGCCACTACCACAAATAATACGCCACAAAAATGCAACAAACCAAAGCACTTTGTATGTGGTCTTTTCAATAATTCACTGCTCACTTTAAAGTACAGTTGTGTTCACTCTAATCTATTTTAAAGGTATACGCAAGTAATTTATAGGTGTTTTGTCCACAACAAAATATACTTAAATCTGGAGCATACTGCATAAAGTATGCAATTATGTAATTTCAGTAAATTAGAAGTTGTATGCACCGTGGCACAGACCTTGTGTGCCGGTACCTGATGTGGCAGCCTGAGGGGAGCGGGACGGGCCATCTGTGAACAAGAGAAAACAGCACTGGGGCGAATGTAATTTTTTTAATGTTTGATCTGGGGGGGTCCATTTTGGGAGGGGGTCATGAAGCATGGCACGAGGCCCAGCACAGCCTAGTTACACCCCTGGCAATGTCTAGATTTTAACAAAAAGATTAAAAAAAACTGATCTCAAATGAGATCTAGCCATCAAGCCTCCCAGATGGATCATTCAGATTTCAGCAGTCTGTATCAAATCCCATAAAGCCCATGACTGGAGAGTAATTAAGCCTGAATTTCAGTTCAGGCTTTTGACATTCATCAAGTAAATTTAACAAAGTAATATGAATCAATTTTAGGAAGATGATTTGTCATCGTAACTTTGAACCTATATGGGCTTTAGGCCAAACACACATGATGCATATTGTGTGCGGATTTGTCACGTATATTTTAGCGCAGAAAATCCTCAGCTTAATACAGCACCAGCAAATTGTAGATTTTTTCTGCATGTAAATTTACCTGCGGTGTGTATATTAAAACCCACAGCATGTCAATTTATATTGCGTTTCCACTTGTGAATTGTATCTATTTATTTATTTATGTTACTTATATAGCACCAACATATTCCACAGCGCTGTACAGAGGTTCTCTTTTACTGTCCCCATTGTGGCTCACAATCTAAATTCCCTATCAGTATGTTTTTAGGGTGTGGGAGAAAACCCATGCAAACACAGGGAGAACATAAAAACTCCATGCAGATGTTGTCCTTGGTTGGATTTGAACCAAGGACCCCAGTGCTGCAAGGCAACAGTGCTAACCACTGAGCCATCGTGCTGCCAAGGTTAAAAGTCTAAGGGTATGTTCACACGAGGGCGTCCGTTACGGCTCAAATTACGGGGATGTTTCAGCCTGAAAACATCCCCGTAATTTCAGCCGTAACGGCATGTGCAGGCGCTTGAACGCCGCGTCAATTACATTGGAGTCAATGAATAACGGCTCCAATTACGGCCAAAGAAGTGACAGGTCACTTCTTTGACGCGGGCGTCTATTTACGCGCCGTCATTTGACAGCGGCGCGTATATTACGCCTCGTGTGAACAGACAAACGTCTGCCCATTGCTTTCAATGGGCAGATGTTTGTCAGCGCTATTGAGGCGCTATTTTCGGACGTAATTCCGGGCAAAAACGCCCGAATTACATCCGTAAATAGGCCGTGTGAACATACCCTAAAAGTTAAAAAAAAAAAAAAAAAGGCAGCATAAAACCACACATTTTCTACATTAAAATGTACAAACCGCACCTAAAAACGCATAAAAAAATCACACTATTAAGTGCGGATTTTAGCTGCGTTTGCCTGCTGTATTGTTGCGGATTTTCTGCACCAAATTACGCAATGTGTGCATGTAGCCTCTAATATAAACTGCACTTTATAAAACTATTACCCAAATTATAGTATAATAGGTCCTTTCAAAGTAAGAAATTAATAATATGAATTTTGGAAGAGTTTTGCTTGTGAAAGCAGAACATACTACTGAACATACTACTGTTCTTCCAAACTTCCTAACATTAGTGGGAGAGCCTGAAGGAAATACTCTGAGTTAATCCATTTAAATGCTAATTAGTGTACTAAGTGAAGATTAACAATGGGATTATCTCAAAGGCCATTACTAATGTATTGTAGATCACTATCAAAAACAGGGGTTAATGTCTTGCATGAAATTAACCAGGTCTCTTCACATATAATTTTCCCAAAAAAAACTAGTCGCCAGAAGAGACCCTACACTTAAAGAAAGCAAAATAACATGTGTTTATTAGCATCTTCTCTATCCAGTATATTTGAGAAGGTTTTTCCAATAGTCAAAGCCGGATCCAGGATTGAATTCAAGAGCAGGCAGAAAAAAGCGGTCTGCAAAACGAGGCCCAATTAATTTTGCTTTATTCAGTCACGACACTTGCTACTCTCTAAAATATGCAAGTCACATCGTCAAAAGAAGTCAGAAAATAAAAGTGAAGTATAGAAACCTCTAATCACTCTACGCCAACGGAAAAATAAAAACATGGCATTGCTTGGTCCCGAAAGCTCAAAATAGGCAGGACCTTAAAGGGTTAATAAAGTCATACCCCAGACCCCTACATTACTTCAGATGCCAGACCAGACCCCTTAATTAAATTCAGGCCCCAGACTAGTCTCCTTAATAAAATTCAGGCCCCAGACTAGACCCCTTAATTAGATTCAGACCCCCAACCAGACTCCTAAATTACTTCAGACCTCAGACCAGACCCCTAAATTAAGTTCAGACCCCTGACCAGACCTCTTAATTCTTTCAGACCCCAGACAAGTCCCCTATATTAATTCAGACCCCTAAATAAATTCAGACCCACGACCCCTAAACTACTTTAGACCCCAGACCAGAACCCTAAATTAATTCCAGGCTTAAGACCAAACCCTTCCATTACTTCTGACTCCAGACCAGACCTCTGCATTAGTTCTAACCCCAGACACGACCCCTACATTAATTTCAGGCTTAAGACCGGACCCCTTAATTAATTTTTCACCCCTGACCAGACCTCTAAATTATTGCAGGCCCCTACATTATTTCAGACCTGACCAGACCCCTACATTTCTTAAGAACTCAGACCAGACTAAATTAATCTCAGACCCTCAACCAGACCTCTAAATTACTTCAGACCCCAGAGCAGAACCGTAAATTACTTCAGACCTCAGGTCAGACCCATAAATTAATTTTCAGACCTCAGACCAGACCCTTACATTGTTTTAGATCCCAGACCAGACCCCTACATTATTTTGACGCCCGAGAGCAGACCCCTTAAATATGATCAGACTTTTGACCAGATCCCTAAATTACTTTAGATCTCAGATCAAACACTTAAAATAATTTCAGAACCTGACCAGTCCTCTAAATTACCGTACTTCGGGCCAGACCCGTATATTATTTTTGACCCCAGACCCTGCTGCACATGATGTCCTGACACTGTACAGCGTAATGACTCAGTAGGGCGGCACCCAGAGCTACAGAGGAGCCTGGAGTGGGGAGAATTCAATATTACCAGTCGTTATTTATTTATTTCATTAATCCAATTTTAAAAATGCACTGTTGTCCCCCTGGTCCAATCTATATGCAGTATATACAGCTACTACTTACCTGTATAGAAGCTGAGTTCTCATTGGTCTTATAGAAAAAGTGACTTCTGAGATATTTATAAGTGACTGTGGGGGGCAGAGTATTAAATATCTTAAGAAGATGCTGCTAATTACAGTTCATGTTATGGATTTATATATATCGATAACAAGTACTAGAATTTATACATACAGTGAAGGAAATAAGTATTTGATCCCTTGCTGATTTTGTAAGTTTGCCCACTGTCAAAGACATGAACAGTCTAGAATTTTTAGGCTAGGTTAATTTTACCAGTAAGAGATAGATTATATTAAAAAAAAAAAAAAAATCACATTGTCAAAATTATATATATTTATTTGCATTGTGCACAGAGAAATAAGTATTTGATCCCTTTGGCAAACAAGACTTAATACTTGGTGGCAAAACCCTTGTTGGCAAGCACAGCAGTCAGACATTTTTAGTAGTTGATGATGAGGTTTGCACACATGTTAGATGGAATTTTGACCCACTCCTCTTTGCAGATCATCTGTAAATCATTAAGATTTCGAGGCTGTCGCTTGGCAACTCGGATCTTCAGCTCCCTCCATAAGTTTTCGATGGGATTAAGGTCTGGAGACTGGCTAGGCCACTCCATGATCTAAATGTGCTTCTTTTTGAGCCACTCCTTTGTTGCCTTGGCTGTATGTTTCGGGTAATTGTCGTGCTGGAAGACCCAGCCACGAGCCATTATTAATGTCCTGGTGGAGGGAAGGAGGTTGTCACTCAGGATTTGAAGGTACATGGCTCCATCCATTCTCCCATTGATGCGGTGAAGTAGTCCTGTGCCCTTAGCAGAGAAACACCCCCAAAACATAATGTTTCCACCTCCATGCTTGACAGTGGGGACGGTGTTCTTTGGGTCATAGGCAGCATTTCTCTTCCTCCAAACACGGCGAGTTGAGTTAATGCCAAAGAGCTCAATTTTAGTCTCATCTGACCATAGCACCTTCTCCCAAGCACTCTCAGAATCATCCAGATGTTCATTTGCAAACTTCAGATGGGCCTGTACATGTGCCTTCTTGAGCAGGGGGACCTTGCGGGCACTGCAGGATTTTAATCCATTACGGCGTACTGTGTTACCAATGGTTTTCTTGGTGACTGTGGTCCCAGCTGCCTTGAGATCATTAACAAGTTCCCCCCATGTCGTTTTCGGCTGAGCTCTCACCTTCCTCAGGATCAAGGATACCCCACGAGGTGACATTTTGCATGGAGCCCCAGATCGATGTCGATTGACAGTGATTTTGTATGTCTTCCATTTTCTTACTATTGCACCAACAGTTGTCTCCTTCTCACCCAGCGTCTTACTTATGGTTTTGTAGCCCATTCCAGCCTTGTGCAGGTCTATGATCTTGTCCCTGACATCCTTAGAAAGCTCTTTGGTCTTGCCCATGTTGTAGAGGTTAGAGTCAGACTGATTCATTGAGTCTGTGGACAGGAGTCTTTTATACAGGTGACCATGTAAGACAGCTGTCTTTAATGCAGGCACCAAGTTGATTTGGAGCGTGTAACTGGTCTGGAGGAGGCTGAACTCTTAATGGTTGGTAGGGGATCAAATACTTATTTCTCTGTGCAAAATGCAAATAAATATATATAATTTTGACAATGTGATTTTCTTTTTTTTTTTTTATATATATAATCTATCTCTCACTGGTAAAATTAACCTAGCCTAAAAATTCTAGACTGTTCATGTCTTTGACAGTGGGAAAACTTACAAAATCAGCAAGGGATCAAATACTTATTTCCTCCACTGTATGTATAGTCATTGGAAAGCCTCCCAAAACACACAGAAAATAGTGCAGTCATTCTTCCACCAATACAAGTCCGAGTAGACTATAATTGGGCATGAGGATGAAATACATATATTTACTGTCCTTTTTGTAAAGTTAAATTCCTACTTGAAGACAACATAATCAGTGACTGACCTTGAACGAGACTATAAAACCACAAAGCTTTATGCTGCTACTTTCATAATACAGCAACCTCCATCCAAAATAACAATACAAAATAAAACAATGTCACAAAACAAGCTGCGGTGTCAGAAACAATGTCACAAAGCCAGAGTGTTACAATTATACTGCAGTCTATAGTCTTATAGAAGAAAATCTAAATATTTTATCATGTGGAAATTACTAAATACCAGTCACCTGAGTATTTTTAATATGACAGATATACTGTGATATATAAATATTTTATCATAACTAAATAATCAGTGTGGTGACATTGGCTGCTAATATACAGTGCACGTGCGTGTGTATGTATGTGTATGTGTGTGTGTGTGTGTGTATATATATATATACCCCTTCCCTATAGAGGCGTATATATATATATATATATATATATATATATATATATATAAATATATATATATATATACCAGCATATGCATATATTGCATGTGTCAGAGCAATTACACCTTTATATAAAACTCCCACTGCATTATCTGGATAGTACAGTTGATAAAGTAGAACTTCATCATTTGAGCTTAGAAGAAACTACAATAGGGGTCAATATGACATAATAGATTATACATAAGAATCTCCGCTTTTCACACTTCTTTATCATTTCCAGAGCACCTAGCGCAGAAGGTACTTAAGGATCAGTAATAGATAATATTTTCTTAATTACAGCTGGGTTAATCATTTAAATGATAACTTAGACTGACACTTCAATGACTAAATGATAGTATCCAAATTGCCTTATTTGTCAGGATGATGTAATTGCTGTAGTTCTCATAAATGTATGTAATTATTAAAGTTTTGATTAGAATTGTATGAATGTCTATAGTAGAGCTTGACCTGCAAAAAAATAAAAAAAAGTGGAAGAGACTACCACTGTGGTACACCAAGTAGCTAAAGGACAAGATATTTTTTCATTTCATTTTGCTGGAATGTGCTGATCAAACTTCCTTGTGTATTGTGTATATATGTGGGGGTAGTGACTGCCTACATTTTTGATCTTGCATTCCTCCCATTCTGCCCTAGGGTGATTATAATTACTTTAAAACTGGTTCCTGCCTTCTCCATGTCACGATGCGGGGTGTGGACCCACCGGGCCATACCACGTAGCGGGATGGCAGCTGGCCAAACAGGTATAGTACAGAGTCTATAGTCCAGAAAAGTTACCTGTGGCAACTCGGACAGTAGCAAGGCAGGCTCGGCTGGGACCATGCAGCAGGTAGACATCAGGGGTGGAGTAGCAGAACACGACAACAGCTTCAGCACGGCACTTGACCAGGACAGCACGGGATACAGGATAGAGGAAACACTTGGGAACTGGAAGACACTAGGAGACCATTTGCAAGACAAACTTTGGGTAACAAACAACGCTCAGGCAAAGAACAAGAGGGCAGAGCCCCTTTTATAGTCCAGTGGAATTCTGGGCTTGATTGCAGACTTCCTGCAATTATGCGCGCACTTAAGACCATGCATGCGCGGGTCCGCGCGCCCTCTGGAGACAGTCTCGATACCAGGAAGTGAGTGCCGGCACCTCACAGGAGGACGACGCTGCAGGGAACTCACATGTCCATGGCCGCGGCCGTCGAGCGGTAAGTCAGAACCACGGGCCGCGGCCATAGACGTTACAGTATCCCCCTCTTACGCCCCCTCTTCTTGGGACCAGAGCAGGAGAGAAACTTCCTCATGAAGACAAGGGAATCCCTTCCAATCCACCAAATAAAACGTCCTTCCTTCTACCTTCTTGGTGGCCAGAATGTCCCTTACTTCGAAAGTCCCAGACAATCCGCCAGGGACCACTGCGGAACTAAGAGTCCTGGAGTAGCGGTTCAGGACCACGGGCTTCAGCAAGGGGACATGGAAGGGATCCCCAATTGAGTAGTTGCGCTCTGCAGAAGAAAACAGCTTAGAATAGTACCCACATACCACAGTATTGCCTTTTGAACCTTTCTGGAACAACAGTGCACCAGCACCAACAGAGGAAGCGTCCAGCTCTAAAGAAAACTGTAGAGACACATCAGGGTGGTGAAGAATAGAGGCTGACGTGAAGGCTTTTCTTAAGGATTCAAATGCGGCTTCTGCCTCCGGAGTCCACACCTTGGCATTCATGCCCTTTTTAGTGAGGGTAGAGATGGGAGCTGTCAAAGTCGAGAAGTTGGGAATGAACAGCCGATAGAAGTTGGGGAATCCCAGGAAGCGTTGTATGGCCCTTAAGCCTTGGGGCGTGACCACTCCAGGGCAACCTTTACCTTCTCAGGGTCCATCTTGAGACCCTGATTGGAGATGATATAGCCCAGGAAGGGAAGAGACTTTTTTTCAAACACGCACTTCTCCAGCTTGACATAAAGATGATTCTCCCTTAGACGAAGCATCACCTGGCAGACAAGATTCTGATGAGTTACTAGATCTGGGGAAAAAATCAAAATGTCATAGAGATACACCACAACACAGACATAGAGGAGATCACGAATAATGTCATTGACAAATTCCTGAAACACAGCGGGTCTGTTACATAGGCCGAAGGGCATAACTGGGTATTCATAGTGCCCATCACGTGTATTAAATGCAGTCTTCCACTCATCACTTTGACGAATCTGGATCAAATTGTAGGCCCCACGCAGGTCCAGTTTAGAAAAAAAAAATTCCCCCCGTATGCGATCACACAGTTCCGAAATCAAAGGCAATGGGTACCTGTTCTTCCCCGTGATCTGGTTGAGGCCTCGGTAGTCAATGCAGAGTCGGAGGGATCCATCTTTCTTCTTGACAAAGAAGAACCCAGCTCCGGCCGGGGATGAGGATTTACGAATGAAGCCCTTCTGCAGATTATCCTTAATGTAGGCAGACATGGACTGGATCTCAGGCAAGGAGAGAGGGTACACTCTACCGCGAGGAGGAGACGAATCAGGAACCAAGTCGATCGGACAATCATATGCTTCTTATCAAAGACATCAGAGAACATAGAGTAACAAGAAGGCAACCCTGCCAATGACTGATGCGGAGAAGACTGTGGTGGATGGATATGACTCAGACAGCGGTCGAGACATTTGGGACCCCACTGGAGAACGTCTCCAGAGTTACAATCCAGGACTGGAGCGTGCAAATGGAGCCAAGGCACACCCAGCAGCACGGGGTTGACGGCCTTTGGCAGGACAAACAGGGAGATGAGATCAGAGTAAAGAGCTCCCACTTGAACTCTCAATGGCTTGGTCACAGACAAAACTGGGTCAGGCAAAGGCAGTCCATCTACCGAGGCAACCATCAACGGCCTTTCCAGCAGGACAGTGGGCAACTGAAGAAGATCCACAACGTCTTGGCAGATGAAATTGGCTGCAGAGCCAGAGTCCAGGTAAGCAGAGACCGGATGGGGCCTCTCGCTAGCAATGATGGTCACGGGAATGAACAGTTTGGAGGAGAGTGCTCGATTAAATGCAGTAGCGCCCAGGGTTGTCTCTCCAACCAAACCTAGGCGTTGGGGTTTTTTGGCTTCTGAGGACACAGACGCACGACATGGCCAGCGAGGCCGCAACATAAACAGAGTCCAGAGGTACGCCTGCGCTGTTACTCTTGAACGGACAATTTTAGCCGATCCACCTGCATCAGAACCTCGGGTAGAGCAGTAGTAGACGACAAGAGGGGTTGCTGGAAGTTGGGCGACAGTCTAGGAAGCCGTCTCTCTTGTCGAACCTCTTGAGATCTTTCTTTGAGCCTCATGTCCACTCGAGTGGAAAATAGAATCAAGTCGTCCAAGGCAGGTGGTGGATTTCGAGCAGCAAGTTCGTCCTTGATCTCGGTGATAGACCATGCCAGAAGGACGCTACCAAGGCCTCATTGTTCCAGGACAGCTCTCCTGCCAGGGTCAAGAACTGGATTGTGTATTCGCACACGGAGGTGTTCCCCTGGCGAAGGTTAAAGATAGCAGGGTCTGCCGACGAGACTCATCCTGGCACCTAGAAAACAGTACGGAACAACCGCACGAACCCCTGGAAGTCTTGGGTCTCGGGACCTTGATGTTCCCAGATTGGGTTCGCCCATGCCAGGGCCTTGCCGGACAGTAGAGACACAATGAAGGAGATCTTGGCTCCGTCCGATGGAAATGCTTGGGCGTGCAGGGTAAAATAGATATGACATTGGTTCAGAAACCCTCTGCACGTACTTGCGTCTCCATGGAACCGAGAAGATAATGGCAGCGAGAACCGAGGATCCGAACCGGAACTGCCAGGAGGTGTAGCAGGAGGGTCGAATAAAGGGGTTTGCATATGAGCCGGAAGGGAAGCAGCCAGCATCCATGGCTGCTGTGCAATAGAGTTCACTGCCACAAGAAGTTGATCCTGTCTTGTTCGGAAATCCTGCAGGTCCGCCTGCATGGCTTGGGAGGGTGACTTGCCCTTCAATTGACCAGCAGGGTCCATGGCCTGAGCATAGTGTCACGATGCGGGGTGTGGACCCACTGGGCCATACCGCGTAGCGGGATGACAGCTGACCAAACAGGTATAGTACAGAGTACGTAGTCCAGAAAGGGTACCTGTGGCAACTCGGACAGTAGCAAGGCAGGCTCGGTTGGGACCAGGCAGCAGGTAGACATCAGGCGTGGAGTAGCAGAGCGGCCGACTATCGGATGTGTATGGCGGCGTCCCAACTCTTCCAAAACTTTTGTTCATTTGGAAATAAACCGCCGCCAGAGGAGTCTGGCAGTGGCTTTCTGCCCGAGAACCCATGCACACTCAGACGAGCCAAGCTTGCATGTTTATGGTCAAGTTGTTAGGAATAGCAGTCAGCTAAATGATCCTAAAGTTTATAGCAAGCCTTAGACAGCAAGTGAGACTTATGCTATGGGAAAGGGATAACATTAATAGCAGAAGACAAAGGTGGTCCAGCAAATTGAAAACAAATGATGATGAAATGATTATTCTATTATAAGTGTACTTAATAAACAGTAGTAGAAAAGAAGGATTGAATCCAGCGTGGATGTGTATAAAATGGAAACTTGTTCCAAGTTTAATGGTCAAAATCTAAAAAACAGGACTTGGTTAAAGTGTAGAATCCTGAAGTGTGAGGAGAGGTATCGTAGGTAAAGGAAGCCTATGCGTTTCAGACACTTCCAGCGTCCTTAGTCATGGCTGATAATTTTTAGATTTTGACCATTAAACTTGGAACAAGTTTCCATTTTATACACATCCACGCTGGATTCAATCCTTCTTTTCTACTGCTACTGCTGTCTATTTATCGTGTGCCGACACGAGGATCCGTGCGGCGTTATCTGAGCAAAACAAGTATACAAGGTGAGCTGGAGGCCTCTTTTTCTACTTTTTGTCAATGTACTTAATAAACTTAAAAACCATAGAAAAAAAAATACAATTAATACTGAGCTTCCTCCTCCTCTGCTATATGAACATGATTATGACTGTGGAGATGAGGATCAATAATGTATGGATTAGCATACTTCATTAGCATGGGCAAGTCTTGCTCATTAATGTAATTAAGACAGAAAGCCCCACAAATAATGTTCATGCACTATCACGCACAAAATCACACACAAAATCAAGAAAGGTCTATACACCGTGTTCCAAATTATTATGCACATTGGATTTAAGTGTCATAAACATTTAATTATTAGTTTTTCAATTAAACTCATGGATGGTATTGTGTCTTAGGGCTCTTTGGATCATTGTAATCAATCTCAGACACCTGTGATAATTAGTTAGTGAAGATAAAATGGAACCTGGTTCCAAGTTTAATTGGGTCGAGTTAAAACAGGATCAAAAATAGGAGAGTGAAATCCTGGAGTATAAGGAGAGGTATCGTAGGTATGGGGAGCCTACGCGTTTCAGACGCTTCCATTCCATTCCATATTTTAACCAACTATACATGCATGTTATATGCTTCTTACATCTAAAGTTTTTTAGCCATCATATTTTGTTTCACCTTATCCCTATATTTCTTCTCAAAAAATTCTCCCTTTTACTTTTATATTGGCTATAATTAATCAATGTATATCATCGACTGTTTGATTTTGTGTAACACTTAGAAGTAGCAATGATAATGCCACCTTTCCCCGATCGCTAATGGAATAATTAGTGCAACAGCGTCAAAATACAAACATAAACATATTTGCTTACTTTGTACTCAATAATGTTTTATATTTGACTAATATTCACCAAAAAACAGGTTACCACATAAAAAAACAATTAACATTATTTACTCACCGACGTAGCTTGTCCTAGTCTATCTCGCTCACAGCCAGGCGATTCCTTCACATCCTGTTTGCACTCCACACTGCCCACGTGCTCTGGAACGCAAACAGAGCATCCAATTTTCAGACCGGAAGTAACCTCATTCCAGTATAATTAGCTCGTCCTGGTCTAGTTCACTCGCAGCCAGGCGATTCCTTTGCATCCTGTTTGCGCTCCACACTGCTCGCATGCTCTGGAACGCAAACAGAGCGTCCAATTTTCAGACCGGAAGTAACCTCATTCCAGTACAATTATAAAGAACACAGCTACCTGTGATTGTTTCCGTCATAACAAATAAAACAAATTCCATCTCTTCAAGTATGATAATGATAATCATATTTGTTTCACAGACAGTGATCAAACTTAAACTAGCTACTTATTCATTTAAACAGTGTTACAATATGTCCTCGTAACCAAACCTGCCTTTGCGTTCCATGGAATTAATTTCCAGCTGGAACGCAATTAGATTAAACATGTGTCAAACCGGATATATACCGGCCAAACAGGTCAGACAGTCAACCTCAGCCATGATTAAGGACGCAGGAAGCGTCTGAAACGCCTAGGCTCCCCATACCTACGATACCTCTCTTTATACTCCAGGATTTCACTCTCCTATTTTTGATCCTGTTTTAACTCGACCCAATTAAACTTGGAACCAGGTTCCATTTTATCTTCAAACCACGCTGGATCCAACCCTCTCTTTGTTTGCTTAAAAATTAAAGTTATAAGTTAAAAAAAACAAGAACTGCTTTTTTTCTATAATAAGACTTTTATTATAGGAAAAAAATGAAAACGTATCACCGCAATTGTAATGACCAAAACTATAAAACAATAATGCTATTTTTCCTGAAGGGTGCACACCGCAGAAAAAAAAAAATGACAGAATCGCACATTTTTTGGTCACCACCCCTCTCAAAATATAGAATAAAAAGTGATCAAATAGTCGCATGTACCCCAAAATAGTACCAATAAAATCTACAACCCGTCTGTAAAGGATCTGCCAGGCACAGCTTCGGGGTTAACTCCCTTAATTAATCAGTCAGCACCTGAATCTACATCCCTGAGACTGACTCCAGCTTCCACCACTCAGGCTGGCAGGCTTAGGAGTGGGAGAGCCTATCGCAGCCTGGCCAGACTCAGCTAGCTCCCGCCCTCTGTCTATTTATACCTGCATTTCCTGTTCCTCCTTGCTTGTTATTCTTTTTCGTGTGGTTTCCTGGCCCAGCTACAGCTCCTTCTATTTTGTTCCTGCTCCATACAGACCCTGGCTTACTGACTACTCTTCTGCTCTTCGTTTGGTACCTCGCACACTCCTGGCTTGACTCGGCTCGTTCACCACTCTGGTTGCTCACGGTGTTGCCGTGGGCAACTGCCCCTTTCCCTTGCTTGTATTCCCTTGTATGTTTGTCGTGTTTGTCGTGCACTTACTGAGTGCAGGGACCGCCGCCCAGTTGTACCCCGTCGCCTAGGGCGGGTCGTTGCAAGTAGGCAGGGACAGAGTGGCGGGTAGATTAGGGCTCACTTGTCCGTTTCCCTACCCCCCGGTCATTACATAATAACAAGCCCATACCTAGTCTACCCTGGTCCCTGACACCACTATGGACCCCCGTGAGACCCTGGCTCAGCAAATGCAGGGTCTCTCCCTACAGGTCCAGGCCCTGGCTCAGAGGGTCAACCAGCCTGATGCTACCTTGGTAGTTCCCCTCACCGCACCTCTTGAACCCCACCTCAAGTTGCCCGACCGATTCTCAGGGGACCGGAGGGCTTTTCTCTCCTTTCGGGAGAGTTGTAGGCTTTACTTTCGTTTAAAGCCTCATTCCTCAGGTTCTGAGAGCCAGCGGGTGGGTATAATTATGTCCCGGCTCCAGGAAGGGCCCCAAGAGTGGGCCTTCTCCTTGGCTCCTGACGCCCCTGAACTTTCCTCCGTTGATTGTTTATTTTCTGCTCTCGGACTTATTTATGACGAGACTGACAGGACTGCCTTTGCCGAGAGTCAGCTGGTGACCTTACGTCAGGGTAAGAGACCTGTTGAGGAGTATTGCTCTGACTTTAGGAAGTGGTGCGTAGCTTCTCGGTGGAATGACCCTGCCTTAAGGTGCCAGTTTAGGTTGGGTCTGTCGAATGCCCTGAAAGACCTGCTAGTTAGCTATCCCTCTTCTGACTCCCTAGACCAGGCTATGGCTTTAGCGGTACGACTTGACCGACGTCTCAGGGAACGACAACATGAACGTTTATGTGTTTTCTCCTCCGACTCCCCCATGATGCCTCCCGAAGTTCCGTTGCTTCGTTCCTCCAGGAAAGACTCAGAGATACCTATGCAACTCGGGGCCTCCGTGTCCCCCCAACAACGTAGAGAATTCCGCAGGAAGAATGGTCTCTGCTTCTACTGTGGGGATGACAAGCATCAAGTGAACAACTGTCCTAAGCATAAGGATGCAGCCAGAGAACTTCCGCGCCTAAGTGATCATCGGGGAGGTCACTTGGGCGCACAGGTATTTCCAGTAAATAGGAAACGTACTAAGATCTTGCTTCCCTTTCAGGTCTCTTTTGGTGGTAGGTCTGCTACCGGCAGTGCCTTAGTGGATTCAGGGTCCTCTACTAATATTATGTCTGTGGAATTTGCTATGTCTCTTGCTATGCCTCTGATTGATTTGCCTAAACTTGTCCCGGTAGTGGGTATCGACTCCACTCCTCTTGCTAATGGTTATTTTACACAGCATACCCCTGTTTTTGAACTCCTTGTTGGCTCCATGCATTTGGAGCAATGCTCTGTACTGTTGATGCAGGGATTATCGTACGATTTGGTTCTAGGCCTTCCCTGGTTGCAGTTGCATAATCCCACGTTTGACTGGAATACTGGGGAGCTAACCAAATGGGGTAATGAATGTTGTACGTCATGTTTTTCTGTTAATTCTATTTCTCCCCCTGAGGAGGCGAATACGCTACCCGAGTTTGTTCAGGACTTCGCTGATGTTTTCTCTAGGGAGGCCTCCGAAGTGTTACCTCCTCATAGAGAATACGATTGCGCTATCGAATTGGTACCAGGAGCTAAGCTTCCTAAGGGTAGGATATTTAATCTTTCTTGTCCCGAACGTGAAGCCATGAGAGAGTATATCCAGGAATCCCTGGCCAAGGGTTACATTCGTCCCTCTTCTTCTCCGGTAGGTGCTGGCTTCTTCTTCGTGGGGAAGAAGGATGGTGGTCTTAGGCCATGCATTGACTACCGTAGCCTGAATAAGGTCACGGTAAGGAACCAGTATCCCCTTCCTTTGATTCCTGATCTCTTTAATCAGGTTCAGGTGGCCCAATGGTTCTCTAAATTGGATCTACGGGGGGCGTATAACCTTATTCGCATCAAAGAGGGGGATGAGTGGAAGACTGCGTTTAACACGCCCGAAGGCCATTTCGAATACCTCGTCATGCCCTTTGGGTTGTGTAATGCCCCTGCGGTCTTCCAGAATTTCATAAATGAGATTTTGAGAAATTACCTGGGGATATTTCTTGTAGTGTACCTTGATGACATACTGGTGTTTTCCAAGGACTGGTCCTCCCACATTGAGCATGTCAGGAAGGTGCTCCAGGTCCTTCGGGAAAACAAACTGTTTGCCAAAAACGAAAAATGTGTGTTTGGGGTACAGGAGATACCATTTTTGGGTCAAATCCTCACTCCTCATGAATTCCGCATGGACCCCGCCAAGGTTCAGGCTGTGGCGGAATGGGTCCAACCTGCCTCCCTGAAGGCGTTACAGTGTTTTTTGGGGTTCGCTAATTATTACAGGAGATTTATTGCTAACTTCTCGGTCATCGCTAAGCCTCTTACGGACCTCACTCGCAAAGGTGCTGATCTCCTCCACTGGCCTCCTGAGGCTGTCCAGGCTTTTGAGGTCCTTAAGAAGTGCTTTATCTCGGCCCCGGTGCTGGTTCAGCCCAACCAAATGGAGCCATTTATCATGGAAGTTGACGCATCTGAGGTGGGAGTGGGGGCTGTCTTGTCCCAGGGTACCAGGTCCCTCACCCATCTCCGCCCCTGTGCCTACTTCTCCAGGAAGTTTTCGCCAACTGAGAGTAACTATGATATTGGCAACCGCGAACTCTTAGCCATTAAATGGGCATTTCAAGAGTGGCGCCACTTCCTGGAGGGGGCTAGACACCAGGTAACGGTCCTTACCGACCACAAGAATCTGGTTTTCCTAGAATCTGCCCGGAGGCTAAACCCGAGACAAGCTCGATGGGCGTTATTTTTTACAAGATTCAATTTTTTGGTTACCTATAGGGCTGGGTCTAAAAATATTAAGGCTGATGCACTGTCGCGTAGCTTCATGGCCAGCCCTCCTTCGGAGGAAGATCCTGCTTGTATTTTGCCTCCAGGTATAATCATTTCCTCGATCGATTCTGATTTAGTCTCTGAAATTGCTGCTGCTCAAGGTTCAGCTCCCGGGAACCTTCCTGAGAACAAGCTGTTTGTTCCCCTGCAATTCCGGCTAAGGGTACTTAGGGAAAATCATGACTCCGCACTATCTGGTCATCCAGGCATCCTGGGTACCAAACACCTCATTACCAGAAATTATTGGTGGCCTGGGTTGCCTAAAGACGTTAAGGCCTACGTCGCTGCTTGTGAGGTTTGTGCTAGGTCCAAGACTCCCAGGTCCCGACCAGCGGGCTTACTGCGTTCGTTGCCCATTCCCCAAGAGACCTTGGACACATATCTCCATGGATTTTATCACCGATTTGCCTCCATCCCAAGGCAAGTCGGTGGTGTGGGTGGTGGTAGACCGCTTCAGTAAGATGTGCCACTTTGTGCCCCTCAAGAAACTACCCAACGCCAAGACGTTGGCTACCTTGTTTGTCAAACACATCCTGCATCTCCATGGGGTCCCTGTCAATATTGTTTCGGACAGAGGGGTACAATTTGTTTCATTGTTTTGGAGAGCCTTCTGTATGAAGTTGGGGATTGATCTGTCCTTCTCCTCTGCTTTCCATCCTGAAACCAATCGTCAAACGGAGAGGACTAATCAATCTCTAGAACAATACTTAAGGTGTTTTGTCTCTGACTGTCAATATGATTGGGTCTCATTCATTCCCCTCGCCGAATTTTCCCTTAATAACCGGGTCAGTAACTCGTCAGGGGTCTCTCCCTTTTTCTGTAATTTTGGGTTTAATCCACGGTTCTCCTCCGTTTCACCTGGTAGTTCCAACAATCCCGAGGTAGAGGTCGTTCATCGGGAACTGTGCACAGTCTGGGCCCAGGTTCAGAAGAACCTAGAGGCGTCCCAGAGCGTACAAAAAACTCAGGCTGATAGAAAACGTTCTGCTAACCCCCTGTTTATGGTCGGGGATCTGGTGTGGTTGTCGTCTAGGAACTTGCGTCTCAAGGTTCCGTCCAAGAAGTTTGCTCCCCGGTTTATTGGGCCGTATAAGGTCATTGAGGTCCTCAATCCTGTCTCCTTCCGGCTGGAGATACCCCCGTCTTTTCGTATACACGACGTGTTTCATGCCTCCCTCCTTAAACGCTGCTCCCCGTCCTTGGCTCCCTCGAGGAGACCTCCTGTTCCCGTCCTCACCCCTGAGGGGGTGGAATTCGAGGTGGCCAGGATTGTGGACAGCAAGATGGTCCAAGGCTCCCTCCAGTACCTGGTCCATTGGAGAGGTTACGGGCCCGAGGAGAGGACTTGGGTACCCGCCCGGGATGTTCACGCTGGGGTATTGGTCAGGAGGTTCCACCTGCGTTTCCCCAGTAAGCCAGGTCCACTTAGAAAGGGTCCGGTGGCCCCTCATAAAAGGGGGGGTACTGTAAAGGATCTGCCAGGCACAGCTTCGGGGTTAACTCCCTTAATTAATCAGTCAGCACCTGAATCTACATCCCTGAGACTGACTCCAGCTTCCACCACTCAGGCTGGCAGGCTTAGGAGTGGGAGAGCCTATCGCAGCCTGGCCAGACTCAGCTAGCTCCCGCCCTCTGTCTATTTATACCTGCATTTCCTGTTCCTCCTTGCTTGTTATTCTTTTTCGTGTGGTTTCCTGGCCCAGCTACAGCTCCTTCTATTTTGTTCCTGCTCCATACAGACCCTGGCTTACTGACTACTCTTCTGCTCTTCGTTTGGTACCTCGCACACTCCTGGCCTGACTCGGCTCGTTCACCACTCTGGTTGCTCACGGTGTTGCCGTGGGCAACTGCCCCTTTCCCTTGCTTGTATTCCCTTGTATGTTTGTCGTGTTTGTCGTGCACTTACTGAGTGCAGGGACCGCCGCCCAGTTGTACCCCGTCGCCTAGGGCGGGTCGTTGCAAGTAGGCAGGGACAGAGTGACGGGTAGATTAGGGCTCACTTGTCCGTTTCCCTACCCCCCGGTCATTACACCGTCCCGCAAAAATCAAGCCCTAACATAGCTTTTTTGACGGAAAAAAAAAGTTATGGCTCTTAGAATATGGGGACACAAAAAATGTTTTTTTTTAAAAAGTGATTTTATTGTGCAAACGCTGCAAAACATTAAAAAAAAACAATATACGTATGGTATCTCCGTAATCGTATCGACCATCAAAATAAAATAAAGTAAAAATGTCCTTTATAGCCTACAGTGAACTGTAAAAAAAACAAAAGAATACAAAACATTGTCAGAATTCCATGTTTTTGGTCATTCTGCTTGCCCTGATGTACTTCGCCCAGCTTACATATACCCTGATGTACTCCGCACAGCTTACATATACCCTGATGTACTCCCCACAGCTTACATATACCCTGATGTACTCCGCACAGCTTACATATGCCCCCACATTATAAACTGAAATACCAGTAAAACCCCAAACAGAACAGTTACCAAGCAAAATCTGCGCTCCAAAAGCCAAATGCCGCTCCCTCCCTTCTGAACCCTACAGCATGACCAAACAGCAGTTTACATCCACATATATGGTATCGCCATACCAGGGAGAACCCGCTTGACATATTATGAGGTATTTGTCTTCAGTGGCACAAACTGGGCACAACATATTGTGCACTAAAATTATATATTAGTGGAAAATTGTAATTTTCACTTTGCACCATCCACTGTGCATCAACCTCTTCGTGCACCGTGACGTAAGGGCATGTTGTGGTGCGAGGGGGATGTATGGAGCAGGCTCATGTGCTGAGCCCGCTTTATATGCTCTGTATTACAGCTGGCAACCGGGACTAACGGACAGGAACAGCGATCGCGCTGTTACAGAAGCCTGTAAAAATTACAATATAGTCCCTAGATGTGTAAAAAATAGTCAAGACTAATTTTTCCTTTAAAGTAATGTAAAAAATAAAAAAATTAACAAAATTAAAATAGCTACTTCCGTAAAAGTCTGAACTATTACAATATACCATTATTTAACTCGCATGATGAAAGCTGTAAAAAGTAAAGAATTTAAAACACCAAAATCGCTGTTTTTTGGTCACCTTAGCTCTCCAAAAAATGTAATAAAAAGTGATAAAAAGTTGTATGTACCAAAAAATGGTACCAATAAAAACTACAGCTCGTCCCACAAAAAATAAGTAGTCACATCTCTCAATCGACCAAAAAATAAAAAAGTTACGGCTCTCAGAATGTGGTGAAACAAAACAATTTTTTTTTTAACAAATAGATTTTTCTTTGTAAAAGTAGTAAAATAAAAAAAACTATATCAATTTGGTATCACCGTAATCGTATTGAGCCGCAGAATAAAGTTAAGTCGTCGTTTTTACGGCACGGTGAAAGCTGTAAAAATGAAACCCAAAAAAACTATGGAGGAATCACAGTTTTTTCCAATTTAAGCCTGCAAATAATTTTTTTCAGTTTTCATTATATGGTACTTTAAATGGTACCAATAGAAACTACAACTCCTCCTGCAAAAAAATAAGCCCTCACACCACTCTATTGATGAAAAAATAAAAAAGTTATAGCTCTTGGAAGGCAGGGAGTGAAAAAACGAAAATGAAAAAGCAAAAAATGGATCAGTCCAGAAAGGGTTAATTAATTTCTTATTGTCTAAATTTTTTCTGAAAAAAAGTAAATTTTCATCTTCACAGACTACTTCCAATAAATTTAGCAAAAAAAACTGTGGGGTCAAAAGGCTAACTATACCTCTAGATAAATTCCTTGAGGGGTGTAGTTTCCAAAATGGGATCACTTTTGGGGAGTTTTTACAGTTTTGGCCCCACAAGACTTCTTCAAAACTGACATGGTGCCTAATATACATTCTAAAAAAAGGAGGCCCCAAAGTCCACTAGGTGCTCCTTTGCTTTTGAGGCCGGTTCTTCAGTCCATTAGCGCACTAGGGCCACATGTGGGATATTTCTAAAAACGGCAGAATCTGGGCAATAAATATTGGGTTGCATTTCTCGGGTAAAACTGTCTGTGGTACAAATTTTTTTTATTACAAGTGAATTTCGGCAAAAAGAAATGAAATTTGTAATCTCTCCTCTACATTGCTTTAATTCCTGTGAAACATCTAAAGGGTTAAGAAACTTTCTGAATGCTGTTTTGAATACTTTGAGGGCTGCAGTTTTTAAAATGGGGTGATTTATGCGGTTTTTTTTCTAATATATAAGGCCCTCAAAGCCCCTTCAGAGCTGAACTTGTTCATAAAAAAATATGTTTTGTAAATTTTCTGGAAAATGTGAGAAATTGCTGTTAAAGTTTTAAGCCTTGTAACGTCCTAGAAAAATAAAAGGATGTTCAAAGGACAAGGCCAACTAAAGTAGACATATGGGAAATGTAAACTAGTAACTATTTTGTGTGGTATTATTATCTGTTTTAAAAACAAATACATTTCAATTTAGAAAAATGCTAATTTTTGCTAATTTTCTCGAAATTTTTGTGTTTTTTACAAATAAATACTGAATTTATCGACCTAATTTTTCATGAGAAAACAATCTCAGGATCGCTTGGATAGGTAAAATCATTCCAAAGATATTGCCACATAAACTAAGACATGTCAGATTTGAAGAAATCGTCTGTGTCCATAAGGCCAAAACAGGCTGTAGCATAAATAATGCAGATTTTCCCCAACGGATTTCATTGTGCAGCATAATACAGTAGCTGCAAAGTGAATGAAATTTGAAGAAATCTCATCCACACACTGCGTAAATTGACCTGCGGTGTGGTTTTGTAGTCCGCAGCATGTCCATGTATTTCGGGAAACGCTGCTTATTTGTTGCGGGTTTTCCAGGCCGGCATCCTGGGATGATGTTTCATCCCATGTGACCCCTGCAGCATCATCTCAGGGCTGTAGAACGTCAGGACGTCAGAGGGACACGTCGCCATGGTAATTATCCATTTTTTTATTTATTTTCTTCAATTTTGTGTCGTTTTCCGCAGCGATCATTCTGGCTGAAAGACTGCACCACAATTTGGTGTTTTTTTTTTGGCTGGTATTCCCTGCGGCGCAAGGGGTGGATACTCAGTGTGCTTTTACTTATATTGCATTAGTATTTTATAATGACCGTTTTGCCCTGAACTTCTCCTCCGTTAATAAATCACTAGGTAGTTTTTGAATACGGTTCTTTTTTTGTTACCGTTCAATAATCCGGAATATTTTATAATCTGCCACCATCAGCTCCCATTGATAACAGATTCTTAAAAGTAACATAGTCAGTATCATGCAGATGACTACATAAGATCTCTACATAGTAAAAATAAATTCTCTATATCGATGATAACCTTTACAAATCTATATCCAGAGGTGGCTGGACAATGCATAACTGTAAATGACTTTGACCTGATTACTTCGTATTGACCATTTCTGATGCCCATTTGAAATCCTTGGCTTAATGTATGCAAATGTGATCCCTTAGGGTTAGTGGTAGGTCAAACACTATGGACATTTCTGATTTACGGTCAGTTTAAGCAGTACCAACTATAAAAACATTCATATTCAACATTATAGTCTATATGACCTACCCTACACTTGTATAAGTATTGCCTGCACAAAACATCTTATTTGTTGTAACCTTAAAGTCAGAGAGATATCATGAAACAACAATAGAGCTACAAACGTTATGTTTCAGATCCATAAATAACATTAAAATTATAATATATATTTATTTGTCATTAGTGCATTATGTCTATGTTTATTTTTATTTTTAATAAAAAACTTTAGATGTTGCTATGATAGTGGGCATGTAAAAGGCTTCTTTTTCCCTTTTTTCTCTGTTGAATCTACTAACTGAGCCTTCCCAGCTCAGATACAATAAATGACCTACAAGGATAAGCACACAATTTCAAGTCAATAGGATTTTGCTTTGATGAACATTCTGTCAGTTGTACATTTCTTGTGCTCCTGCAATATGATTCTATAGGTGAGAAAGAAAAATGATTGCATCCACCACTGAGCAATTGATCGTCGGCCTCTTTTGGCTGCCATAGCGTTACATATGAGCATCACATTTTCAGACCTTGTCTAACAAATGACCTATTTTCGACCTGTTTTCCTACATGATTAACACTCTTCAGGCCGTCATCTCTAGGCTTTCCTCACCAAATTAAAGAGCAAGACCCGCATCCCTGTTAGATTTGCTCACATTTAAGTAGTGTCATGTGGTCAGTAGCCCATGGCAATATACTAAATTAAAGGCCTAATGTAGAATCCTTCTCCAAGCCTGACAAATAATGAATTGAAAACTCCAAGCCCCACAGGACACAGTCTGGTATAGAGCTACTTCATAGCGAGCAGCAGACTAACAACAGTCCCTTGGCTGTCATTCAGAAATAAAGGACTTGTTTAATTTTATTCACTGCAGGAAGCAAAACAATGGTATCTTCTTTAACTAACAACTAGTTTGCTGAAATGCCTCAATGAGGAAATCCATCTTTAAACTGATCCTTGTGCTACCCCCTGAGGATGATGATAGCGTAGACGGCACTGGAGGTGCACACAAATACATCTTAACAGTTTCAATTACACAACTGAAAGTCAGTGAGCTTGTAATCTTTTCATGACGACCCTCTTTATAAACAGCATATATATATATATATATATATATATATATATATATATATATATATCTCAAATATATAGAAAAATGATTCAGCAGTTAAACATCATATTACATGGAAAAGCTGCAATGAAAAGATGTAGAGGCAAAGCAAATACGCTATACATGCAAAGAAAGCATTTATTAACCAGCATTCTACCAGTGCCCCCGTTTTTCAATGGTGAAAATATTTTTATTATCTTTTATACTGAGATATACTGTAGTTGTTTGAAGATGTAGCCTTAAAACCTGGCCCTCACAATTTCTAGATTCTGATGTAAACATTTCCTACTCTGGTTTGTGTGAGGTGAAGTGTTATCAGAGGATTCAAGTATCCACCTACAACTGTTTTTGCATGCTAACTTGCTGGAGAGGGTTAATATGTGGGGAAGTCGATTAGTAAATTGGGTGGGAGGTCTCTCTTATAATGAGAGGCTAGAAAAGTGGGCTTGTTGAGCTCGGGAAAAAAAACCTTTAGAGGTGATCTTATGAACATGTATAAGTATGTGTGTGGTCAATACAGAGAATTAGCACATGATTTATTCATTCCAATAACTGTACAAAGGACTAGAGGACACTCATTGCTTGTGGGAGAAAGACGTTTCAGACATCAATATAGGAAAGGGTTCTTTGCAGTTAGAGTAGTCAAACTATGGAATGCCCTGCCCCCAAGAGGTAGTAATGGCAGACATTATGTCAGCATTTGAAAAAAGGTTTGATGATTATTTACTGACAAATGGCATTGAGGGTTATAAATAATCTAGCAATGAGTGAGGTATAATTGATAGAGAAAGGTTGAGCTTGATGGACGTGCCTTTTTTTCAACCTGTGTGTATATCTGTGTGTATATCTAAAAACATTGATATGGATTGGGATTTGAATTCAATCTAGGTCTCCGTGTGTGTGTGTGTGTGTGTGTGTGTGTGCGTGTGCAGGGCCGCCATCAGGGGGGTATTAGGGGTAGTGGTGTGAGGGGCCCGGCCAAACCTAACTGAAAGGGGGGCCCGGCAACTGCCGCAACATTCTTTTGGTAGGAAAAAACGGGCCCCTGAAATGGGGCCCGTTTTTTTCACCAAAAGAATGTCGTGAGCTGCTGCTGCTGCTGCTGCTGCTGCTGCGGGCCCCCTCCCCTCGTCATGGGGGGTCGTCAAACAGTCCGCCCGCAGCGCGCACCCGATCGCGCGCACAAGGAAACTCCCGCGCGTGCGCGCTCGCGAGCGCGCACCCACGAACGCCCGCACCCGCGATCGGCCACGCGCGCACCCGCGATCGGCCGCGCAGCCGCGGACACACATGGACAAAACTTACCTGGAGCCTGGCTGGAGGTGAAGGACTGGACGTCTGGACCGAAGACCTCGCCTGGAAGACATCGCCGGAAGAGGACTTGAGTGGGAGCAGCTCTTCTGACACGGTGAGTAAATTATCTCAAAGTGCTGTTTATGTATGGCCCTGTTCACACAGTATTTTGCAGGCAAAAAAAAATCTGCCTCAAAATTCCTTAAAGAATTTTGAGGCAGATTTTGACCTGCCCACACTATCTTGCCGCGTTTTTTTGCTGCGTTTTTTGCTCGCGGCGATTGAGGACAGCAGACAAAAAACGCAGCGAAAAATGCATTTTCTGCCTCCCATTGATTTAGATGGGAGGTCAGAGGCGGAACCGCGGCAAGAAAGGACGTGCTGCTTTTTCTTTTTTCCGCAACTGGCTCCCATTGATTTCAGATTAAATCAATGGGAGGCGGTTTTGGAAGTTGTTTGGTGCTGATTCTGACGCAGTGTCCGAGTCAATATCAAGGCCCAAAAACTCTGAACTGGGCCTTATTGTTAGGGCTTATTCAGACGAACGTGTAATACATCCGTGCAACGTGTGTGATTTTCACGCGCCTCGCACGGACCTATGTTACTCTATGGGGCCGTGCGGACTGTCAGTGATTTTCACGCGCCTCGCACGGACCTATGTTACTCTATGGGGCCGTTCAGACTGTCAGTGATTTTCACGCAGCGTGTGTCCGCTGCGTAAAACTCACGACATGTCCAATATTTGTGCATTGTTCGCGCATCACGCACCCATTGAAGTCAATGGGTGCGTGAAAATCACGCCCAGCACTCCCGCAGAAGTATAAACTATGAATGAAAACAGAAAAGCATCACGTGCTACAAACATACAAACAGAGTGTCATAATGATGGCGGCTGCGCGAAAATCACGCAGCCGCGCATCATACGCTGCTGACACACGGAGCTGTTATGGACCTTTTGCATGCGCAAAACGCCACGTTTTTTGCGCGTGCAAAAAGCACATGCTCGTGTGAATCCGGCCTTAGGGTAGGAACACACTAGGCATGAACGCTGCGGATTTTATGCAACACATTTTATTGTGGAGAATCCGCAGCGTATCACAGTCGCAGCAGAGAGGATGAGATGTGAACAAATCTCATTCACACGCTGCAAAAATAATGGACCTGCCGTGTGGCTTTTGGCTTTTTAAGCCGCAGCGTGTCAATGTATTCTGTGGAATCGCCGCTCCTCTGTTGCGGAAATGCTGCGGTTCTGCCGCAAAAATCACACATGAGAAAAAAAAAAGGTACTTTTTTAAATTGATAAAAAGTTTAGACTTACCCCGGCCGTAGTCCTGGTGACGCGATCCTCTATTCTTAGCGCAGCCCCGCCTCCTGTCATGACGTTTCATCCCATGTGACTGCTGCAGCGGTCACATGGTCTACAGCGTCATCCCAGGAGGCGGGGCTACGTTCAGAAGAGAGAGACGCGTCACCTAAACTACGGCCGGGGCAAGTCGAAACTTTTTTTTCCCTGCAGGATTCCCGCAGCGGACATGCCTCACCAAACCTGCGCCACTATTTGGTGCGGTTTTGCTGGCAGAATTCCCTGCGGCTACCGGGGCGGATAAGCTGTGTAGTTTTACTCAGCATATCCGCCTAGTGTGTCCCTTATGATGTCGCTCCTGGAGCTGCTGCCTGTCTCTAAATAGGCAGTTGGTTCAGTAGAATTTGGAATTATTTTTTTTTGGGAACCAGCTTAAAAAAATACAAAACTTTTGTGTTAGGGCCTGTTCACATCACCGTTCGCTTCCGTTCCGGGGTTCCGTCTGAGGTTTCTGTCGGGTGAACCCCGCAACGGAAAGTGAAAGTGACAGCACAGCTTCCGTTTCAGTCACCATTGATCTCAATGGTGACGGAAACATCGCTAATGGTTTCCGTTCGTCACCATTCCGGCTGGTTTTCGGACGGAATCAATAGCGCAGTCGACTGCGCTAATGGTGATGGAAACGGAAGCTGTGCTGTCACTTTCACTTTCCGTTGCGGGGTTCACCCGACAGAAACCTCAGACGGAACCCCGGAACGGAAGCGAACGGTGATGTGAACAGGCCCTAACACAAAAGTTTTGTATTTTTTTAAGCTGGTTGCCAAAAAAAAATAATTCCAAATTCTACTGAACCAACTGCCTATTTAGAGACAGGCAGCAGCTCCAGGAGCGACATCATAAGGGACACACTAGGCGGATATGCTGAGTAAGACTCCACAGCTTATCCGCCCCGGTAGCCGCAGGGAATTCTGCCAGCAAAACCGCACCAAATAGTGGCGCAGGTTTCGTGAGGCGTGTCCGCTGCGGGAATCCTGCAGGGAAAAAAAAGTTTAGACTTGCCCCGGCCGTAGTTTAGGTGACGCGTCTCTCTCTTCTGAACGTAGCCCCGCCTCCTGGGATGACGCTGTAGACCATGTGACCGCTGCAGCAGTCACATGGGATGAAACGTCATGACAGGAGGCGGGGCTGCGCTAAGAATAGAGGATCGCGTCACCAGGACTACGGCCGGGGCAAGTCGAAACTTTTTTATAAATTTTAAAAAGTGCCTTTTTTTTTTTTCTCGTGTGATTTTTGCGGCAGAACTGCAGCATTTCCGCATCAGAGGAGCGGCGATTCCACAGAATACATTGACACGCTGCGGCTTAAAAAGCCAAAAGCCACACGGCAGGTCCATTATTTTTGCAGCGTGTGAATGAGATTTGTTCACATCTCATCCCCTCTGCTGCGACTGTGATACGCTGCGGATTTTCCACAATAAAATGTGTTGCATAAAATCCGCAGCGTTCATGCCTAGTGTGTTCCTACCCTAAGGCCGGATTTACACAAGCGTGTGCTTTTTGCACGTGCAAAAACGTGGCGTTTTGCGCTTGCAAAAGGTCCATAACAGCTCCGTGTGTCAGCAGCGTATGATGCGCGGCTGCGTGATTTTCGCGCAGCCGCCATCATTATGACACTCTGTTTGTATGTTTGTAGCACGCGGTGCTTTTCTGTTTTCATTCATAGTTTATACGGCTGCGGGAGTGCTGGGCGTGATTTTCACGCACCCATTGACTTCAATGGGTGCGTGATGCGCGAACAATGCACAAATATTGGACATGTCGTGAGTTTTACGCAGCGGACACATGGACACACGCTGCGTGAAAATCACTGACAGTCTGAACGGCGCCATAGAGTAACATAGGTCCGTGCGAGGTGCGTGAAAATCACTGACAGTCTGAACGGCCCCATAGAGTAACATAGGACCGCGCGAGGCACGTGAAAATCACACACGTTGCACGGATGTATTACACGATCGTCTGAATAAGCCCTAACAATAAGGCCCAGTTCACAGAGTTTTTGGGCCTTGATATTGACTCGGACACTGCGTCAGAATCAGCACCAAAAAACTTCCAAAACCGCCTCCCATTGATTTAATCTGAAATCAATGGGAGCCAGTCGCGGAAAAAAGAAAAAGCAGCACGTCCTTTCTTGCCGCGGTTCCGCCTCTGACCTGCCAACGAAATCAATGGGAGGCAGAAAATGCATTTTTCGCTGCGTTTTCTGTCTGCTGTCCTCAATCGCCGCGGGCAAAAATCGCGGCAAGATAGTGTGGGCAGGTCAAAATCTGCCTCAAAATTCGGTGCGCGGTTCCAGGCGGTCGCCGGTGCGCATGCGCGGGAGTTTGCGGGTGCGCGTGATCGGTCGCACGGGCGGCGGTGTTTGACGGCCCCCATGACGACCCCCATGCTACCCAGGGCCGCCATCAGGGGGGGTATTAGGGGTACTGATGTGAGAGGCCCGGCCAAACCTAATTGAAAGGGGGGCCCGCAGCTCATGACATTCTTTTGGTGAAAAAAACGGGCCCCATTGCAGGGGCCTGTTTTTTTTCTACCAAAGGCAAGTCGCGGCAGTTGCCGGGCCCCTCTTTCAATTAGGTTTGGCCGGGCCTCTCACATCAGTACCCCTAATACCCCCCCTGATGGCGGCCCTGGGTACCATGATATAGTGCTGGACGGAGTACCGTTAACAGGCGGTGCCACGGTAGGGGGGCCCCGAAAATTTAGCTGTAGGGGGCCCTGAAATTCCTGATGGCGGCCCTGTGCGTGTGCATGTGTGTTTGTGTGTGTGTGTGTGTGTGTGTGTGTATGTGTATATATGTATGTGTGTGTGTCCTTCCTTACTGGCCACTTAAATCTATCTCTAGATTATCAGATGGTACCTTAACCTATGTATGTTGTGAGAAATGTATAGATTCTCCAAAGTGTGCAACTATTTTTTCACCTTTTTTCGTTGAAGGGGCATTCCTGTCTTATAAAGTTATGGCATATTGCTAGGATATGCCATTACATTATAACAGGTGTGGTCCAACCTTTGGAACCACACAGATTCTGAGAATGACGGGCCAACGGCGCTAATTTAGCACAGCATCTCTTGCTATGTTATTCCTGCATGGAAATGCTGCAGTTCCCTGCACAGCGGGTGGCCAGGATGCAGCTATGCAGGAAAATATAGTGGAGGAGCCCCTTCATTCTCCGGATTGGTGGAGGTACCAGAGGTCAGATTCCCACCAATCATAAAGTGATGGCACATCCTAGAAATATGCCATCACTTTATAAGATTGTGAATACCTCTTTAAATCTATATTTACACTGAAAGATATGTTATAAGTATATTTAGATGTATACCCAGAAGACCACTTCTCCCTAAAAACGTTTTAGAAATGGATAAAATTAACCAGTTTAAGGACTCTCTGTACTCTGTGTTCTCAAGTTTAGGGACATAACTTTAGCCCTTGAACTCTATAGTCATAATGCCAACAACAGAGAAATACTATAAACCTATGTCTCACAGGACAAAACACAACATCGGCTAGGTGTTTCCAGTCATATGGCACTACACCTTTAGAGTAAATATAGGTAACCAAAAATAGAAACTTCAAAAAGTCATATGCAATAGCAAGAGGACAAGGAGTCCTACACTATTGAAAGTACAAAAATTCTTTATTATAGCAAAAAGCTAGAACAAATAATTAAAATACAGAAGATCCAGACAGGATTAACAGTCTAAGGCTATACAATACTAGTGTTAAAACGACACCACATGGTCTCAAAACATTTATCGAATCACCAAATGTGATTGTACAAGTGATTATGTAGTATAAAACGCTAGGCAGACACCTGTAATATTGCACATAATTCTATATTAAAAAAGTGGGAATAATTCCATGAAGGAAAGAGGTATACGGTCTAAGGTATAGTCACCTATAGACACTAATTTAGCATACCTTCACCACACCAATGGGTAAGACATCTTTATTGAGTTAAAACGTGCGGCTTAGTGTCCCAAATTTAGGGCTTCTTTTCCCTATAACCCAGCAGCTTACTGATGTGGGTTTTGGTTTTACTGTACTAAAGTACTTATAGGTGACTTTACCTTAGACGCTATACCTCTTTCCTTCGTGGAATTATTCCCACTTTTTGAATATATAATTATGTGCAATATTACGGGTCTAGCGTTTTATACTACATAATCACTTGTACAATCACATTTGGTGATTCTATAAATGCTTTCAGACCATGTGGTGTCGTTTTAACACCAGTATTGTATAGCCTTAGACAGTTAATCCTGTCTGGATCTTCTGTATTTTAAATATGTGTTCTAGCTTTTTGCTATAATAAAGATTTTTTTGTACTTTAAATAGTGTATGACTCCTTGTCCTCTTGTTTTTGCAACAGAGAAATACTGTTTACACTATTCTCTGTAAGGCCCTGTTCACAATTAGTTTTTTGCAGGAGGAAACGGTATTTTGAGGCAGATTTTGATCTGCCTGCACGCCGTTTTCGCAGCGTTTTTTGCTTGCGCCCATTGAGTTCTATGGGCAAAAAATGCAGCGAAATACGCTCCGTCTGCCTCCCATTGACATGTCAATAGGAGCTCAGAGTCGTAAATGCCCGAAGATAGGGCATGACGCTTCTTTTTAACGCGAGATGGTTTCGCGAGACAATTTTTCCACTAGCGGTAAAGAAAAACGCCTCCACCTCCCATTGAATTCAATGGGAGGCATTTTCGGACGTTTTTTGGCGCGGTTTCCGGCGCGGTTTCCAAGTCAAAAAACGTTTAAAAAAATATACTTGCAGGGCTGATTATTCCAATATATAAAGATACTGTGTTGCAGTACTCATGAAGCCAGAAATGAAATTGGTATGGAGACATTCCATGAAAAATAAAGGAAAGCTCAATGTAGCAGTGCCAACAAAACCAACTTGACCTTCTCTCCTTACTTCTAGTAGTTTCACCATTTTAGTTTTTTCTTGATAGGCCATATTAGTAATTATACTTGTAATGCTCCACCCCTTGTGCCCCTTGTACTATACATAACATTATTTACCCCCCACCCCCTCTCTGCACAGACTTCTTTGTCACTCATGTTGTATTACCAATCATATTGTTGCATGAGCAAAGTGCCTGTTACAGGACCTCCGTGTTCTTCATCCTGCTTCCCCAAGACCGTGTTTCATTCACCCATTAGAATGATAATGGGTGAAGTATCCCACTGTATGGCATACAAATTTGTCCACCCTTACCTTTGCTTAAAGTCTATGTATCAATTTGGAAGAACAACTTTTTTTTTTAATCAAATGAATGTGTTATGTGGTTATTAATCAATTTTCAAATTCACTTTTATTTTTTTAAAAATTACTTTTTACGATACAGTTTCTATGTATTTTGTATACGTAGAAGCTGTATCGTTCTCTCTCAGCTAAATCTGTCAGTTCAGCTGAACGGACGGCTCGTCTAAGAGCAGGTCCTGCGTGTCTCTCACACGCACAATCCAGCTAATAGCGAGCACATATAAACTTAGATAATTGTTCTTAGCTGGATCCTGTTTATCAGAGACCCGCGGGACCCGCTCTCAGTCAAGTTGTAAATTCAGCTGAAATGACGGATTCAGCTGAGAGAGAACGATATAGCTTCTATGTATACAGGATACGTAGAAGCTGCATCGTAAAAAGGAAAACTTTTTTTAAATAAAAGTCAATTAGAAAATTGCCTAAAAACACAAAACACATTAATTTATTAAAATAAAAATTATTTCCAAAAGAGTACATAACCTTTTAATTTGGTTGAGGAATCCAATTGCTCATGAAACCAATTCAATTAAATTTCGCAACATGCTATCAATACCATTAACAGGCTGCAATTCACATGATAACCAATGGGTGACAGAGTATCGCAAAGTTATATTTTTTCAAAGCTGATCATTTCGTGCCACACATCTCAGGATATGTTGACATATGAGAAGGTAAGGAAGGACACATCTGTATATCACAGGCATTTGTTTAATGTAAATGTCATGAGCTTTTCAATAGCCTTTTCATGACATATACAGTAAACGGATATAGGTGACCGATGACTATGATGAATGCCTTACAGTGGCATCCATCACCCATAGACTATTCATCTCACATATATGCCATGACAAGCTATTAAAAAAAACTCCTGACGTATACATGATAAACAAAACCCATAATAGCCTATGGGTGACGTATGCCACTGTATGGTATACAGTAAAACAAAGTTGGTCAGCACCTCCTAACAAAGTGAAAAAAAATTGCAGTTGCATGTCTGTTGTGATTGCAATGCAAAGCAAATAAACAAACACAATGGTACAGCAACACTATTCGAGCGACAAGATATTCCCAAACGCTAATTGTATGGGTTATTTCATATTGCATTACTACTATATTACCTATATTTACAAATATAAAATGAGGTTTGTAGTGCACATTTTTATCAAATGTGTCAGACCATCTTCCACGCCAAGGCGACCTCTGTATAGCATATGTCACAGTCTTCATTTAACGTATATGCCTTTCCCGTCGTATATGCCACACATAGGTGAAAAAACGCCATGTGAATGGGTATTAAGATGTAACATAGTCTGTATTTCAAGTGATTCTGTTCATGTTACATTTTAGCTTGTATAGACTTCTATGTAAAGGGTTAGAAACAACCAGAAGTAATCTGACCTTCCCAGAGGCAGAGAAAAGCAGTATGTTGCATGAAAAAAAACTGTAAAAAACCTAAAAAAAACTACAGAAGAGGTAAACAAATGCAGTCATTTCTACATTATTGTTGATGTCACGCTTAACTGAGCATATATAGGAACTTAGACTGATTTAATCAGTATGCTTAGAATTATCACTATCCTAATATAAAATTGTTTTCAACGCCAAAGAAGCAAATGGATTCAATTCAAATTATTTGGCAACCAACATGTGCAGTAGACCAGATGGATAAACTCACTTTTGGTGGTTAAGAAATAAAGAAAAATGTTGAAGTCCTTCCCAGTCTCAGAAGGGGGTGTTAACAACAAAGATATAGATCTCAACATTTCTATTTCAACATCTGCCTTTATTAAATATTAGCATGCGAGGATACAACTACAAATACCAAAAAAAGTATCAAAAGCAAAAAAGCTTCTGATAGGTGAGAAATAATATATTTTCAGCTTGAAAGAGGGGCATTGGCAAATCCTTGATTTCATCACTAATCTTGTCTAATATCTTTTTAAGCTAATACTATGAAAATCTAGGTAACTACAGCTCATATATAGTATAAATTATTCTAGACACGTTCATTTTTTTTCTGTCCTTGATCTCAAAGATCGACCATTATTGATGTGTAAATAAAATGTCGGAAAATTGGTCTGAAATAATTTTACACACGTCAAAAACCTATCGTATTTATTTTCTTTGGAACAGCAATAAATTGATTCATACATAGTAGACTCGAATTTCAATTCCAACCCAAAAGAGGACACGTGTCTCATTTTAGACTAGTTTATAATTAGGGTATTTTGAGATGACGGCAACTGTTAAAATGACTGTATGACAAGAATATACTCTGATTACATTGTATCATTTTGTACCTCTTGAAAGATTTAAAAGTCTTGATAGACAGAGCGAGAAATTAAAGATGATGATGTACAGTATAATAAAGCTACCATAATAAACCTAATGCAACACACCAAAGCAAGACTACAAAGAATATAAAATATTTCTCCACACGTTATCTTGTCTGTTTTACAAATGTGGTTTTTCTGGTTATGTACCAATGAGATAAACTTGACTTTCACTGTTCTATGTAATATATTCACTGTAGTTCACAATACTCCTCCAAAACACCCTCATGTCAAGCTTTAACCTACAGGCTATGAAAATGTTTTGGGTGTCTGCTAAGTACCACCTGGGGGATAATGTAATGCCATATGGAATTAGACTCTAGTACTTTCATTAATGTCTCTGCATTCCACAAAGTCTGATTTTTGGCATTTAGATTAATGCAGGAGACAGGGAGGGAGAGGCTGCCCTGTCTCCCAGAGCCTCCCTCTTCTTTGAGTGAACATGCAGCAAAGACGGATGACAGAATGGGACTCCCACTTGCAGATGCATTCCATTCCTCCCTTCCATGAATTTCTAACCTATATCAAACTTCACACAACAGAAGAATTGTACTGTTCAGGGAAAACCATAAGAAGATACGTCTTCATTTTCATTATATGTATCTAAGCATTTGTTAAAGTATACTGTACAATTCCCGCAGTAATGTAGCAAATTGTGCGTGTGTATATGTGTATATATATATATATATATATATGTATATATAGTACAATTTCACTAGTGCTTTTAAAGATATATATATATATATATATATATATATATACATATATATGTGTGTGTATATATATATATACAGAGAGAGAGAGATAGATATTAGATTGTGATGGATAGGTAGATGGATAGATAGATATTAGATAGAAAGATTGATTCTCTGAAATGTAAAACACAATGATAAATGCAAAGTTATATGTGGGTGCTGCAAAATAATAAACTGTTAAAAGTAACATTTTACTATGAAAAAATAAAGTATACATCAGAAGTAGTTAGTTTATATTCCAAAGATTCAACTCCACTAGAACTTCTAAAGCCAAGATCACACAATTTTGATGCCATTTTTGTTGCTGTTTTCGTCTCAGTTTTATGAGCAAAATCCAGAAGAGGATTTAAAAGGAAGGAAAGGGATAAAGAAAAGACTGTTAAATCATTTTTTTTTGTGCCCACTTCTATCTTTAGTTTAAAAAAACAAAAATTGCATCGAAACTGCGTGTGTGATCCTGACCTAAAGAAGAGTTAGGGTAGGAACACACGCAACGTAAATGCTGCGGATTTTCTGCAACAGATTAATTGCGCAGCATATTAAAGTAGCAGCAGTGTGGGTGAGATTTCAACAAATCTCGTCCCCACACTGCGGTAAATATCCGCCGAAATGTCTGAACATAAATTGACCTGCGGTGCGGTTACTTCAACCGCAGTATGTCAATTAATTCTGCGGATATGCAACTCTTCTGTTGCGGGTTACACACTGAATTCAATGGGGTGCTTAAACCCGCAACAAAGCAGTGTGTTTTGCGATATTTGCGGCGGAATCACAGCGATGTGTCTCAAAAATCACTAGTACGAAAAAAATAAATATATACTCACCCAGAGTTCCCAGCTTCTTCTCCCTGGATGACGTTGCAGGCCATGTGACAGCTGCAGCCAATCACAGGCTGCAGTGTCACATGGCCTGCAACGTCATCCCAGGAGGCTGGACTGCGAGCTGAGAAGAGGGAAGGGTAAGTATGAACTGGGTTGCTTTTATTTTTCCAGCGCCCCTTCGCAGCGGAAATTCCGCCGGAAAAACGCATCACAATGTGGTGCCCTTTTCCGGACGGCATTCCCTGCGGTGTTCAGGGCTCATACGCTGCGCAGCTTAAAGCAGTGTGTCCGCACTGAATACGTTGTGTGTGTTCCTACCCTCAAGGTACTAAAAATTGTAAAAGACATTTATACTTGAAAGAAGCTAAACAGTCAAACCTACATATCAAAGGAGATTTGCCTAAAGTAGTGCAAGGGAGAAGTGGAGTAGTTGCCCATAGCAACTAGATTCCACCATATTTTTCAAAGGGCATTTGGAATATAAAAGCAGTGACCTGATTGGTTGGCATGGGCAACAGTTCCACTTTTCTTTTGCTTCATAATTCATAATTTCCCTCATGTGAACAGGTCTGCATAGCAAATAGTAATATCATACTAGTATTGGACAACTCTATTTTATCTTTTGACCAATGTCTTTTTTGTCTTGTTTGTTTGTTTGTTTGTTTGTTTGTTTGTTTGTTTGTTTTTTTAGCTGGGATACTTGTCCGGGTTATTGTGATTGCAATTATCAGCATTTCACAGTCCACAGCACGTGTTGCTAATGTGTTCATATTAGTATCTAAGCTATAGACATATATTACTTATCATCTTAATGACTAATTTGTGGTTTTACATTATCTGTGCTGATGTCTGTGATTTCTGGCTTAATTCTACAGAAAGAAACGAGGTTGGCAACCCTTGCGAACAGGTGGCGAATAAGCAATTACGTTTAGTGGTGTGCTCCTCACCCAATCATTATACAGGGCAAGACTATTGAGACTATGAAGATGGAGAGGATACAAGATTGCACATTTTAGAGACTTTTCTTTTATGAATAGGCATATGATATTTCCAATAAAACAATTAAGTAATATATTAATTTGTACATCTCCAAAGAGGTGGGGCTCTAGATTGTATTAAATGCGACTTTGTACCGTTACAAACATTGGGGCAGATTTACTAATACTGTCTTAGGCCCGATGCGCCAAATTTATCACAGTGGCTCATGCTGGATGATAAATTTGGCGCAGCTTTAGACACTTCTGTCTTACATTATACCACCTTTTGGTTGGCTTAGTTAAGACCAAAATTATGGTGCAATTTGGAACCCTTGATGGACGAGTCCCAAACATCTGATCTTTTTGGCGCATTGCATTGATGAATTTGTCTATGATTTGCGCCAAAAAGAAGGCGCAACTTAGGCCAGAATTCTGATGCAACACTATTAGTGAATCTGCCCCAAAGCATCTCAGAATAAAAGTAGTCATAAAGCTAAGGCTAAGTTTACACTACTGTTACTATACGTTTACCTCACTTCTGTCAGAGGAAGAGAGGACCGATACATTAACCCCTTCCCGCTGCAGCCCTTTTTCAGATTTTAATTTTCGTTTTTTCTTTCCCACCTTCCAAAAGCCATAACGTCTTTATTTTTCCGTCAATATAGTACTATGAGGGCTTGATTTTTGCGGGACGAATTGTAGTTTTTTTGTAGCACCATATAATGTACTAGGAAACTGGAAAAAAAAATTATTTGTGGGGTAGAAAATTAAAAAAAACAGTGATTCCTCCATGGTTTTTTGCGTGCCGTTTTTACGGAATTCACTGTGCAATTAAAACAACATGTTAACTTCATTCTGTGGGTCAATACGATTACGGCGATACCAAATATATATCGTTTTTTCTATATTTTACTACATTTACAAGTAAAAACCTAAGTGTAAAATAGAATATTTATTTTGTGTCGCCAAATTCCGAGAGCCCTAACTTTTTTATTTTTCCATCGATTAAGTGGTATGAGGGCTTATTTTTTGCTGGATAAGCTGTAGTTTTTAATAATACCATTTTGGTGTACATGCGACGGTTTGATCACTTTTTATTTCATTATTTGTGGGAGATGAGGTGCCCAAAAAATAGAGATTCTGGCGTTTACAATTTATTTTTTTACGGCGTTTGCCGTGCGGGTTAATTAATAATATAGTGTAATAGTTAAGACTTTTACGGACGCGGCGATACCAATTATATTTATTTATTTCTTTTTTTACTATTATCTAGGGGGAAAATTGGAAAAGGGGGGTTTTTTGAACTTTTAATTTAAAAATTTTTTTTTTACACAATAGGGGACTTCAACCAGCGATCGTTAGATCGCTTGTACGATATACTGCAATACTAATGTATTGCAGTATATCATGATTCTGACAGGCAACTATTAAGCCCGATGAGCTGTTAGAGTGGGTCGACCCCCTCTTTCTAACGATTTGAAATGCTGCGGTCGCTATTGACCACAGCATTTAACGAG
Source organism: Rhinoderma darwinii (assembly GCF_050947455.1). Classification (NCBI taxonomy): domain Eukaryota; kingdom Metazoa; phylum Chordata; class Amphibia; order Anura; family Rhinodermatidae; genus Rhinoderma; species Rhinoderma darwinii. The sequence continues at coordinate 440,412,281 of NC_134687.1, forward strand.
TTAAACGAGCGGGATCTCGCTCGAGCGCGATTCCGCTCGTTACTCTGAAGTGTCGGCTGTAACAAACAGCCGACACCCGCATCGTATGGAGCGGGTTCACTCCGTGAGCCTGTTCCATACTTCCCCTACCCGACTTTGGCGTATGGATACGTCAAATGTCGGGAAGGCGTTAAACGGAAAAAACACGGCTCCATTAGAGTTACCATTGATTTCAATGGTAATTAATTTGTATCAGTTGCTTTCCGTTTGTCTCTGTTCGCTAGGTTTCCATTTTTTGAATGGAAACATAAGTTCTGCAGATTGCAGCATAACCATAACGAAAACCATGACGGAAACCTGTTAGGGTATGTGCATCCGGCTTATTTTCAGATGTTTTTTGGGCCGTAAATGGCCAAAAAACGGCTGAAAAATCGGAAGCAGAACGCCTCCAAAAATCTGCTCATTGATTTCAATGGGAAAAATGGCATTCTTTTGCAACGGGCCGTTTTTTACACACCCGTTTTGAAAAAACGGCGCGTAAAAATTTTAAGACGTTTTTCAGTAAGCGTGTGCACATACCCTTAGGGTATGTGCACACACAAAATAAAAAATGTCTGAAAATACGGAGCGGAGCAGAATGCCGTTTTTTACATTGAAATCAATGGACAGATGTGTGGAATCGTTATTTTTCCGATTTTTCAGCCGTTTTTAGGGATGTTTACGGCCCGAAAAATGGCTGAAAACACTCCGTGTGGACTTACCCTTAAAATCTATGAGTCCCATTGACACTTCAACAAACGCTTCAAAAATACACCTCAAAATATGCTTAAAAAAATCCAAAATACTTTGAAACTCAGCTCTAAAAAAGCCTGGATTCGGAGGCTACTTTCTCTTGAAATTTGGAGTTCTTTTCTAATTGCTGTGGAAAAAAAGCATGACAAAACCCCTGCATTTTACCGCAAATCACCGCGATTTTGCGATGATGAAGCACATGGTTTTAATGTGCTTCATCTGTAATAACCGCACAGCCAAAAAACACATTGCAAAACGATTGCGTTATGTGTTTTCACATCAGTTAACAAGTATATAAAAATAACTCCAAAACTGTAAAAATAATTACGGTAACAACACGTTTTTTACGCTCCGTGGAATTCCAGCCTTAAGGTCCTTTTACACAGGCCTATCACCAGGTAAACTATAGTACATACGATGCTCATTCCCGATCATTCCCCTGTGTTAAAAAATAAATGAAGCTGCCATCCTAGTTTTAGACCAGTGACCTAGTTGTGGACCAGTGACCTAGTTGTGGACCAGTGACCTAGTTGTGGACCAGTGACCTAGTTGTGGACCAGTCATTGGGACACCAGAAAGCACTAGAGAACATGGGGGAAGGGTGCTTTCTCCATTTCGACTCAAGGCACTAGAAAGACTAGGTACACCCCTAATGAAGCCGCAGAGCAAACAAGTTAGTTTTAAAAAAAACGTATGATTATTATAATCTTTATTGTGTCCCATGTGAGTTTTCCTGCCTTCTTCTCAGCGCTTTACATTCCACCATCCACCACCTCCCTTACTTCTCTTGCACACTCACTTCTGAGGGTACTTTTACTGTGGAGGTGAACCCCTTTATCTGCTGGGCTTCATGTAACTGCTATGTTTTCTTCCCTAGTAGTTGTATTTATGGTGTCAGCTACTTAATGGGCTTTCCTCAGGACAGACATTAATGGCACATCGCTAGGCTATGCCCATAATATAAGATCATCTGAGGTCCAACCAATGTGACTTTCTTCAAACAATAAAATGAAGCAGCAATGGCACTAAGAAAGCGGCATGCCACTTTGTCTCCTATTGACTCTGCTATTTCCGGGCAGTTGCATGGTCAGCCATTGACTAAAGGGTCAACCCTGCAGCCTCTGAAGAAACTGAGCAGAGTCGACAGGAAACAAAATGTCACATCGTTCTAGTGATCGGCGGGGTTAACATCAGTTAGATTCCCGCTGGTCGCACATTGGTGGCATATTCTAGCATTTTGCCACCAATGTCTATCCTGTTTACCCCCTTTTAACATTTAAGCATTTAGTATGAAAGGTTTTCTATGTCTGTGTCCAGTGCATTTATTATTATTATTATTATTATTATTATTAATAATAATAATATAATATTTGTATAAATAGGTATATACTAATGTATTTGCTAATTTTTATGCAGCGGAAGGGCCACATATGCATGGTAGTGGAAAATCTTTAAGCACTGTTTGGCTTTTTATGGTCAAGGTTCAATATATTTTACCTAAATATGTGCCACCCTTCTGCTGGTAGAGTAGCTGCCAACTAGAAATCTGCATTACTCAGCTTTACAAGACAGTGTATTTTGATATCTAGAAGTAGCTTTATTTTGATTATCTCTAATTTTGGCTTCAGTATTTGTATTTTGTGAAGTCAAGTGAAATGTGAAATTATTTAAATAGCCTGCTCAGATTGGATTGTATAAAAGATGAGCATTGTCTCCCTCTGAAATGTTGACTTCTCCAGTAATAATTTACATCTCATTAGAATGAAACAACTTCTAAATATTTTTCACCACCATAGACATGTATTTTTTCCAGCATATTTTTTCTTATCAGCAGCAACACCACTTATTTCCTCCTTCATTGTAATTTATGAATATCTTATTCAGGAACACAAGAGACTTCTTAGTAAACTCTTAACCTAATAAGAACGGCAACAACATTCCAGCCTCATGAAGTCACAAAGTTGTAGAGTAACAGACTGCTGCCCATCAAGTAGATAGTAGCAGTCAAGATATACATGCAAGTAAAGCAAAATGAGCAGAAATGAGCAGGGCGAAATAACATCCTTCGCTTATTAAGAAATACCAGCTATTTTCACCCTAAGCTAGCCCTTGTTTTGACTCCTTACGAGAAGCCCAAGTAGTCACCATAAAAAGGTCATCCCAATGATTATTTTTGAAATATAACACTCTAACATTTTTGCTACGACTGGGTGCCCACTCTGGCCATGGGAGGGGGGGGTTAACGAAACATCCTGTTTCTCTTGTCCCATCCCCCTGCTCAAACTCTCCAAGGACCTCTCATAGATTAAATAGACACTGATTAATCCCAGTGAACCAATCACGGTAAAAATTACATATTCACCTTATTCTACGGGTTGATACAATTACGGTGATACCAAATTGATATGCTTGTTTTGTGTTTTACCACTTTTGTAAATAAAAAACTATTTTCTAAAAAAAAAAATTGTTTTGTGTCGCCAAATTCTGAGAGCCATAACTTTTTATATTTTTCCGTCAATTTAGCAATGTATGGGCTTATTTTTTGTAGAGCGAGCAGTAGTTTTTACTGATACCATTTTGGGGTACATGCAACTTTTCAACCGCAAAACAAGTGCACTCATATTTTAACAAGGCCATTTCTTAACAGATAATATTTATTTATTGCAATAGGTAAGATAAATGTTAGGTGTTCCCCAAAGTGACAAATGCCGTATTTATGTAGCCTCTGATCCACGTTTTCCCGACCCACTCGAATGTGTCAAAAAAGTGGACAGGGTCTCAGAGTGACACAAAAGTGCTATTAATTTACCAATAATCTCTCTTCTCATTACAGACACTAAATCCAACCTGTGAGCCCTGCTGATTAATGCCCAAGGAGAGATTCTGGCACACTACTTACACAGTGGGCTAGAATTAATAAATCTCCTTCTATGTGCCATAGTGAAGATTGTTTAACAAATCTTTAGAAAAAATGACAAATGTTAAAACAGAAGAAAAAGGAATCTTGAAACAAGAAGTTTACCTTGTTCTCCTATGAACAACTACGTAGTACTAAATATTTTACCCTCTGGCCAAATGAGGAAAAGAAGCATAAAGAAACACAGGTGAATTAGAATGAACATGTACAAGCCTGGCAGCCAGTACTGTATTTCAGATCATTGTATCCGCCTTATCCCTATTTTTGCATTTACTTTTATATTCATTGCATTAGTAAAAGTAAGACGATATAAAGAAAGAAACTTGCTCAAAGAACATATGCTTAATGTTAACCACAAAAGCACAACGGAAAGCTGGTTTCTTAATACTTCAGGTCAACATTTGTTTCCAGTTGTGGTCAGCGTAAACTTGTAGGATCAAAACGAATGATTAATGAGGATCTTAAAAAAAAAAAAAAAAAAAACTTAAGATCAGTGTGGCTTCTGTTAACCCCAGAAACATGGTTCTTAACCTTCTTAATTGTCAACCATGGACTGTGAATAAGCATCACACATTGGAAAATATTTATTAAATCTTTATCTATTATACACTGTTGGTGGTAGTAGTAGTAGTATTAGTAGTAGTAGTAGTAGTAGTAGTAGTAGTAGTAGTAGTAGTAGTAGTAGTAGTAGTAGTAGTAGTAGTAGTAGTAGTAGTAGTAATAGTAGTAGTAGTATTAGTAGTAGTAGTATTAGTAGTAGTAGTAGTAGTAGTAGTAGTAGTAGTAGTAGTAGTAGTAGTAGTAGCAGCAGCTGTAGTGGTATGTGAATATTATTGTTTGGCTCAAAATAAAAAAAAGTATAAAAAAAAGTAACATTTGATCATATAAAGTATCTTGTGAATTAGTTAAATAAAAATAAAACACAACAAAACTGTACATATTCTGTTTAGAATAGAATCAAGCAAGCACATAAGAAGCAAAAGACTGTAACACAAAAGAGACGTATATCTTGAAAAATATACACAGTATTATGTAATGCACACAATGTGCTGTGAGGGTAAAAAAAATAAAAGTCACATACAATGAATGAAATACGTGGTTCAGTTAGAAATGTAGAGCTTGAAGATATTAAAAGGATTTTCCACAAACAATATTTATCACCTTTCAATTCATAAAATCTAAGGCAGGATTCATACAACGCATTTACTCATTTCTTTTGTGCTCCTTTTTTTGTTCCAAAAACATTACAGCCGGTTGTTAGTCTATAGCAAATAATTAGAATGCCTAAATGCACTGGCCCACATTTATGAAAAGTGGCATCATTTTAGCCAATGTCTAAGTTAAAACTATAATCTCAAATAATAACATACAGTATCAGGGCACCCCACAGACTAATAAACCAAAGAGAAAAGCACAGTGGAACAAAAAATGCCCAAAGAATTAAATCCAAAATAATTATCCAAATTTTATGAGATCACACAAAAAATATGTAATGTGCATTAGATGGTCAACCACAACAATGATATGGACACTAAGCAGTATACAAACCCTCATGTGATAGATCCCAATAAAGTAATGACATATTGTCTGACTACACAAAATGTCAGGCAATTTCTAAACACACAATAAACCTTTGTATAATAAGTGGACAAATACCAAAAGGTGATATACAGTATATGGTATTAGAAATGATAAACCCAGTTCTATAGTAAAGTGTTCCTTAAAGCGTACCTAACTTTTTAGGTGACATCAGAATAATCTGTCATATGTGTGTACATGAGGAATGACACTATTTCTGGCCATTATATGACTTGTATATGGCATTTTTTATTTTTTATTTGCAGTTTCCCCCTCTGCAGGCTCTGTCTTTAATTCTCAGTTTCTTTGAGCTAGTGGGTAGAGCCTAACTGCTATCATGTCTCCTATACAGTACATATAGGGAAGAGCACATCCTGCTCTGCTATCTCTATCTATCACGTATATAGAAGCTGCAGCATGGAGGAGATTATACAGCAGTACTGAGCAGTGAAGCTGAGAATCCATCTCTGGGATGACATATAACACTTACGAGTATGCTGCAGCATGTCTGTCTTTGTCTCTCTCTCAATCTGTTCTTGCTCCCCCTCCCCTCTCCATAGAATTCTATGGGCAGCATGTCTGTGTCTTTTTCTCCGTGCTCCCTCCCCATCCTTCGCACTTCCCTCTCCATAGACGTATATGGGCAGGCAGTGAAGAGACACACCCAGATTTCCTGCAGTCCGTCTCCTCTGTTACTAGGGACAGATTTTGCTTGACATCAGGGGGTGGACAGGAGATTACAGGAAGGGAGACACCTAGTGGCAGTAGCTTCTCACAGATTTTTCATGGGTAAAACAACAAAAATTTAACAGTAAGTAAACTACAAAGTTACTCTTTATCAGGTATACTTTTACCTTAGCATAAATTGCTTAAAAAGTTACTGTCCATTTAAATGCAGTCCATATACTGTGTTTATAGAACATCAGAGAAATAATGATAATCCCTGTGGCTGCACAATATGCACAATAGCGTGCAAAAATAATAGACATGGACTGCACCAAACACTCCTAAATGCATATTAGAGTAAGCCAGCAACCCCTCAACATGTTGTCAGTGTGGCAAGCAGCAAAGGGAGCAACACACCTCAATGCGCGTTTCGATACACTAGCTACGTCAGGAGGCGGTTACTCACAACCTCGTGGTTACTTAAAACCTACCACCTTAAGCCAGATAATGTAGCATGACCAGGATCTATATAATGCAAATAGAAAAAGGATATAGCCTTTTCTCCTCCGGCTCCAGGAATAATAATTATACTATATCAGTTGCCTCCTAGCAGGACTGCCCTTCGGAAAGATGGCGCCCTGTGCAAAATTATCTTTTGGTGCCCCATCCCTTCATAAAAAAAATGCCCCATAAAAAAGTATAATGCCCCTCTACAGTATAATGCCCTATATAGTGCCCCCACACAGTATAATGGCCCTTTAGTGCCCCCCATACAGTATAATAATAATATTTAATAATATATTATAATTCCTTCAAGGACACAATATTTTGACCTCTAATTGTGCCCACACAGAATTAAGCCCCCTAAGTGCCACACACATTATATTGCCCCGTAATGCCCCAACAAAGTTTAATGTCTGCTTAGTGGCCTCCACACAGTACAATGCCCCCCTCCCCTGGCTGCCACACACAGCCACCCCTTGTAGATAGTGCCCCCTTTTTGATTGTGCCATACAGCCTCCCTGTAGACAGTCATAATCCCCCACCTCCCCCATGTAGACAGTGCAATACAGCCCCCACCTCCCCCATGTAGACAGTGCAATTCAGCCCCCACCTCCCCCTTGTAGACAGTGCTCCCCAAACCCAAAAAATTGTACTCACCTAGGCCCCGTTCCCACAACGAACTCAGCTGCTCCACAATGCCAACGACGGAATCCTTGCGTAGACCGGCATGATCCTGTAGCCTAGTACAGAGTTTCCCAACCTTTTCGGACTCTAGGCAACCCTGGAAAAAAGCTGTTGAAGCTAATGCAAAAGATGCAGGCAAAAAAGCACTCCAAACGGGCGCCGCAGGTATTTTCTGTCTCCTATTAATTTCAATTGGTGCTCAGAGGTGGAAACCACTTGAAGACGATCAGCCCCCCACTCACAGTAAAATGATCATCTGCCTGCCATTCACAGTAAAATGACCATCAGCTCACCACTGACAGTAAAATGACCGTCAGTCCGCCACTCACAGTAAAATTACCATCAGCCTGCCACTCACAGTAAAATTACCATCAGCCCCCATTCACAGTAAAATGACCATCAGCCCCCCATGCACAGTAAAATGACCATCAGCACGCCACTCACAGTAAAATGACCATCAGCCCTCCACTCATAGTAAAATGATCATCAGCCCCCCACTCACAGTAAAATAATCATCAGCTCCCCAGTCACAGTAAAATAACGATCAGCCCGCCACTCTCACTAAAATGACCATCAACCCGCTACTCACATATTCCCCCCTTTAGATAGTGCCTCACAACCCTCTATAGATAGTGCCACACAGCCCCCTTTTAGGTAGTGACACACAGCCCCCTTTTAGTTAGTGCCACACAGCCCCCTTGTAGGTAGTGCCACACAGCCCCCTGTAGGTAGTGTCACATAGCCCCCTTGTAGGTAGTGCCACACAGCCCCCTTGAAGGTAGTACCACACAGCCCTCTTGTAGGTAGTGCCACACTGCCCCCTGTAGATAGTGCCCCACAGCCCCTTTGTAGGTAGTGCCACACAGCCGCCTTGTAGATAGCACCCCCCTCTCCTTTACATAGTGACACTGTAGCTCCCTGAAAGAGCGGAATCCCCCTTTGGCAGGGGATTCCGCTACTGGACGGAGCGCTTGATGTCTCTGTCCATATATGGACAGTGACATGAAGGGCAACTGCTGAAGTGGAATCCCTGTCCACAGCGTTGCCGACGCTGTGACCGGGGATTTCACTCCAGGAGAAGCCTCTGACGTCACTGTCCATTTATGGACAGTGACGTCAGGGGCTTCTCCTGGAGTGGAATCCCCGGTCACAGCGTTGGGGATTCCACTCCAGGAGAAGCTGCTGACGTCTCTGTGGCATCGCTACCACTGTAGCAGCCACAGCGGCTGATAGCGGCGCCGACGGCCTTTGCGTCCGGACGGGCGGCACAGGCGGCCTCATGCCCGGTTTCGTCGCTAGCAGCCGTTATGGCTGCTACAGCGGTAGCGATGCCACTGAGAGAAGAAGTGCCCGAGCAGAAAGGCAGCTGCTGAGTTGCCGGGACCGGGCACTTCTGAAACACAAGCAGGGGAAGTGATGCGCCCTGTGGAGTGATGTGCCCTGTGCAATGGCACAGGTCGCACATCCCTAAGGCCGGCCCTGCCTCCAAGCCACATCGCACCTTATTCCTCGCAAACATAGTTTAATATGTCTTTACTATTAAAGAAAAAGCACATAGGCGTACATAGTGCGATCCAATTGCAACCAATCATAGAGCGTTAAAATTAGCGTTTATTACAAACATTTATTACAAACATCAGATAAATATATGCATATATATTAATCCCTTCCCACTGCAACAATTTTTCGGAATCTCATAAAAACAATTCTTTCCCACCTTCCAAACGCCATAACTTTTTTATTTTTCTGTCAATATAGCCCTATGAGGGCTTGATTTTTGCAGGATGAGATGTAGTTTTTCATGGCACCATTTATTGTATTGTATAATGTACTAGGAAACAAAATCTTTGTGGGAAAATGAAAAAAAAAAGAGTGATTCCTCCATTGTGTTTTGCGCTTCGCTTTTATGGTGTTCACCGTGCAATTAAATTGACATGTTAACTTTACTCTCTGGGTCAATACAATTATGGAAATACCAAATACATATCATTTTTATTTTAAATCTCACTACTTTTAGAAGGAAAATCAAACTTATTTTTTGAAGTTATGACCTATATTAGCTTTATGCTAATGAGTTTCTCAATGGACAACTGAGCGTGTTTTACTATATGACCAAGTGGGCATTGTACAGAGGAGTGTATGACGCTGACCAATCAGCGTTATACACTTCTCTCCATTCATTTACACTGCAGATAACGATATAGCTATATCGCTATGTGCAGTCACATAAACATACTATAACGCTACTCATGTGTCATGACAGTGAATATACATTACCTCCAGCCAGGACGTGATGTGTATTCGTTCTCCTGACCACTTCTGTAGCGTCTCTGTAAGTTACAGCATAGCAGGCACAGTCTCGCGAGATTACGCTGTAAGCTGTCATTCACAGCGAGATCTTGCTCTGCTGTGCTGTAAATCACAGAGACGCTACAGAAGTGGTCAGGATTCTGAATACACATCCCGTCCTGGCTGGAGGTAATGTATATTCACTGTCATGACAAATGAGTAGCGTTATAGTGTGTTTATGTGACTGCACATAGCGATATAGCTATATCGCTATCTGCAGTGAAAATTAATGGAGAGAAGTGTATAACGCTGATTGGTCACTGATTGGTCAGCGTCATGCACTCCTCTGTACAACGCCCACTTGGTCATATAGTAAAACACGCCCAGTTGTCCATTGGGAAACTCATTCGCATAAAGCTAAAATAGGTCATAACTCAGTCAAAAATTATTGTTTTTCTAAATAAAAAAACACTGCGGTCACCTACATTACAGCGCCGATCTCATCATGTACAATGTAGGCCACTTATAATTTGGTGACTGAGCCTCTTTAACTGATTTTTACTAGTCCACCTGGGGGACTTGAACCAGTGATCGCTTGTGTATTTTTCCATATATTGTGTTTCTGACAGGCACCAATTAAGCCCTGCGGGGGCACGAAGAAGGAGGTAGGGAGTGGCCCAGCTGACATGTCTCCCCGTGCCCGTATCTTTTTAAATCTATGTTATCTCTGAAATGCTGCAGGGTTTCAGAGTAAAATGTAGTTCTTTGTAATGAGGGAGCCTGTCAGTATTTCATGCTTCTTGTTGTTAGGGCAGCAAGAATCTGCTGACAGATTCCTATTAAAGGAGTACCCTACTGAGAAAGTCGGTTGAACCTAAATTGGGTTGTGCTAAGGGAACTAAACATCATTATGTGGTGTTTATAATTAAACTTTTTGATTATCGGCTTGTTCATGATTGTATTTATATACAACAAACCATGGGCAAGGTATTCCTACATAGGACTCTGTGCACACACAGACCTCATGCATTAACACTGCCTCAAAGAAAATAGATCAACTAACCAGAGTGCGAGTTTTATTTTTCCATTTTAGTGTAGAAAATAAAAGTTATAAGCTGAACTTTACTGGTTTCTATTGGAAACAGCCATTTTTGCTTCTGAGACAATTTGGACACGCTATATGCAAACAAATCCATCTGCGCCTCCGGCCAACTATTGATCAGTACCATATGAATTGTATTGATAATTGTATTATTCACTGTTTTTGACCAACATCTTTACCAATCTGCAGTAAATCCTTATTTCTATTTGTAAAAATGTGAAATTTTTCAAGTAAAAGTATATTCACACATAACAAATATATTGCAGAAATATTTGCAACTGTCCTATTTATCTGAATGGGTGTTTGCAAAAATCCATGCACATAATGCAGAAACAACTCCATTCAGATGTATGGGATTGATTTTCCAGTTGCAGACATTTTGAAGCCTATTTGCTAAGTGTGAACATGCTCTATTCTCCTTTAAGGCATATAAACTAAAATATGCTCCTCTCACTTGGAGTTGGTAAAATAACATAAATTTTGTGTTGCAAGGGATTTGGTGTTGTCTTTTTTAATTTATTGGCCTCCAACTCAGCCTATCCAATGTCTGTTAGAGGTTATGCCATATTTCCTTTCCTGTTCACCTTTTGTCTTCTCCAGTGCTTTGTTTTTGTCCTGCGTTTCTCTATTTTGACCTTTGACCTAGAGGATTATACATACCAGTTGCAAAAACAAAGCGCAACTTTTCCTGAGAAGTGTGAAGAATTGGCTCAAATCCTCAACAACTTGGTCATAATTGGGCTGAAATGGAATTACATACTAATGCACTTTATCTGCTAGGGCTTCTGAGCTATGTCCAGCAGTAAAGTAATGTACATAACAGTGTAGTAAATTTGTTAAGCATATACGTTGTTTCCAAAATAGTAGAAAAGGAGTATTTTAGTCAGAATTTGTTAAGTTAATCAATAACATTTCACATTTCAAAATTATGCACCGTCAAATGATAGATAGACAGATAGATAGATAGATAGATAGATAGATAGATAGATAGATAGATAGATAGATAGATAGATAGATAGATAGATAGATAGATAGATAGATAGATAGATAGATAGATATGAGATAGATAGATAGATAGATAGATAGATAGATAGATAGATAGATAGATAGATAGATAGATAGATAGATAGATAGATAGATAGATAGATAGATAGATAGATAGATAGATAGATAGATATGAGATAGATAGATAGATAGATAGATAGATAGATAGATAGATAGATAGATAGATAGATAGATAGATAGATAGATAGATAGATAGATAGATAGATAGATAGATAGATAGATATGAGATCGATAGATAGATATGAGATAGATAGATAGATAGATAGATAGATAGATAGATAGATAGATAGATAGATAGATAGATAGATAGATAGATAGAGATAGATAGATAGATAGATAGATAGATAGATAGATAGATAGATAGATAGATAGATAGATAGATAGATAGATAGATAGATGATAGATAGATAGATAGATAGATAGATAGATAGATAGATAGATAGATAGATAGATAGATAGATAGATAGATAGATAGATAGATAGATATGAGATCGATAGATAGATATGAGATAGATAGATAGATAGATAGATAGATAGATAGATAGATAGATAGATAGATAGATAGATAGAGATAGATAGATAGATAGATAGATAGATAGATAGATAGATAGATAGATAGATAGATAGATAGATAGATAGATAGATAGATAGATAGATAGATAGATAGAGATAGATAGATAGATAGATAGATAGATAGATAGATAGATAGATAGATAGATAGATGATAGATAGATAGATAGATAGATAGATAGATAGATAGATAGATAGATAGATAGATAGATAGATAGATAGATAGATAGATAGATAGATAGATAGATAGATGTAAAGTAGGTAGACCTGGGATTGGTATGTTAGAGGTAGCTTACATGGAAAGAACTTAGAGACATATGTTATAATGTGCTATTTATTTCTATAACAATCACTGTTTTCCTAGATGTACTTCTCATAATTTCTGGAGCAACATTATCAACTGGTCCAAATAAAGTTGTCCCAAAATGATACCCCAGAGAAAATAAACAAGTGATAATCCTAACTATTAGCCAGGGCCCCATATGCCCCAAAATGCAGACTTAATGCAGACTGATGCCACAAGTAATATTATGCACCATTATTTAGCAATGTGCAGTGAGTCTCAAAAGTAAGGAAACACCCACATAAAATTTAAAATGTTTGGCAAACAGTGATCCAATTTTAGAAACAAGCTGTGGGAAAGGGGGAAGCCTGTTAGGCCATGTCATCAACATGAAGGCCATATTGACACATCAAATTGGTAGAGAATTTCACCATAAAAACAGTGAGGTGCTTCTTGTTAACATAACTTTACGGTTATCATGTTAAAACAGTGATTTTTCTTCTGTACAGGTGATGTGAAATATGGCGTTATCCCAAGTAGATTTCATCCAATGGCATCCAAACAGGCCTCCCGTTACCAACAGTGCAGTTGTCAAACTTTTTGCCAAATTCAGAGAAACAGTTTCTGTCACCAATAAACTGGAAGATGGGTGACCAAAAAACCTTTGGATATAGCAATAGAACGTTCCTCATTCGGCAAAAGCCTGCAACGAAGCACTCGTCGTCTGTCTCTGGAATTTTGTGTTAGCCGTGCCGCAATTCGACTAAATTGATCTAACCATAAATGAAGCCCTTTCAATTTTAGATGCTGCAACACGTGACCGAGGACGACACGGACCATTTGATAGAAATTACGGAATAGGTGAAACAGCAAATTTAGATAAATGCTCGTTTTCCCTGTTCAGTGATAAAGCAAATTTCATTGTGAATGGTGAGGTCAACAAACAGAATCACCGATACTGGTCCGACACAAACCTTCACTGGACTGATCCCTTTAACTCGGTTGCCTCACTTAAAGTCATGGTAAGGGGTACTTGAATTATTGGACCTGTCTTTATTGATGAAAAATTAAGAGCAGACCATTACGCAAGATTGTTACATGAAGGTGTGTTTCCTTCATTGTTATCAGAGGATGGAACATTTCCTGATTTCTTCCAACAAGATGGCGCCCTACCTCATTATGGACACATTGTCAGGGACGATCTCAATGTGGTTTCCCCAAAAGTGGACAGATCGCAAAGGTCCAATCGAGAGGCCACCAAGCTCTCCTGCTTTAACCCCTTTGGATTTCTATCTGTGGGGAGGAATGGGAGGAACGGATTTACTAAACACTTGAAAATTGTAGATAAATAGAGTAGCTTTCAATGGTAGGATTGTTTTTATTTGCAATAATAGAATTCCAGAGTTGGCAGCAGGCAAAAAAAGGGGGAAAGAACCGCACCTGGTAGTGTAGTAGTTTATGTTTCAGTACTTAGTACTTACACAATCCAATGTGGGGAAAAAAAGCTTGTCTGGTTCTCCTGGATCTCGCTGGTTCACCTTCTTATCTGGGTGTGGTGGAGATTACCAGAAAGAAATCCCAAGTTTCTCTATAGTAAATTATTATTTTTTATTTATTATGGAGAAATTTGGGATTTTTTTCTGGTAACCTGGCTAGTTGCATAAACTACTACACTATCAGGTGCGGGTCTTTCCTCCTTTTTTTTGTATTACTTGAAAATGGTGGCTAGCATATCGAACACGTTCTGTGCGCCTCTTGATCAGTTTTCTGGTTTCATATAAAATCACTGTTTTAAGATGAGAATGAATAAAGTAACGTTAACATGAATTACACCAATGTTTTTCTGGTGAAATTCTTTAACAGTTTGATATGTCACACACCCACCTTCCCATTTTAAAACAGAAGTTGAATCCATAATGGTGCCATTCAAGATGGCCACCATGTTGGTGATGTAACAGGTTTCGTCTTTCCACCACACCTTCTTTCTAAAATGGTATCACTGTTTGCCAAACTGCTTTTATTTTTTTATATGGGTGTTTTTGTACTTTTGAGACACCCTTTATATTGTTACTGATGTACAGGCAAGACTTTCAATTTAATAAAATATTATATAATTTACAGTCCATTATAGTACTGCCATTTAGACTGATAATAAAAGGTTCAAGTCAAGAAAAGTTAATCAACAAGACGTCAAAGAGCTTCTCACTGTTCTACCTTTAGGAACACAGATGTAACGTAACATATGTATATAACTCAGAAAACGGATTTCAACATATAAACAACATTTAATGAAACACTCAGGCAAATCTGATAGATTGTTAGGCTGGATTCACACCCAGCTTTTTGCTGTAGTTTTTCATGGCATTTTTAGCAGCATGTTTTTTTAATTAGTTTTTTTTAGTACGACCAGATGGTACATTAAAGTCTACAGTAAAATAGAAAATACACCACATACAACTGCGTTTTGGTTTATGTAGTTTTTGAGGCAATTTTGTGGTCAGTGCCTTTCTATTCCAAATGCAGCATGCTCTAGGTATGGCTTTTTTTAGGCATTTTTCCCATAGGCTTCTTCTTAGCTCTTTGAAAACGTCATAAAAAAAAGATATCAAAATGACACTAAATGAAAAACACCAATAAAACACCAATAAATACGCCATAAACGCTGTTACATTTTACAAAATGCTAGCTTTTTTACATTCTTTTGCTTTATGGAGTTTAAAACGCCATAAAAAATTGTGTGTGAAGTAGGCCAAATGCCTAGTGCAGAGCCTATACTGATAACAACTCAATCTGCATTTTTATATTGCTATTAATAGAGGGCATAATATAGAGTACAAAATATAGAGTCAACCACATTTATATTGAAAAGTCTAATAGATTATGCTATTAAATACAGTAAAAAAAAATAAAAAAAAGCATACCGACTCATACTGCCCAGACATATACCAAAAGGTCACACTTTTGGTATATATTCGGTCCATAACAGACTATGGACATTTCCGGCGTTTAGATTGGGAGTATTTCAGCATTTCCTAGCGTATATGCCAAACTTGTACTACATATGTAGTGTGAACATAGCTTTATTTATTCAAGATTTTTTTCAAAAGGTTTTATGTCTGCCTGAAAGAGGTTTTGCTATGACAGACTTTGATGTCATTTGGATATGCTCTAAAATCATGGGTGGAAGTCCAAATGCTGGGACCCTCACTAATCACAAAAAGGAACTAATAGATATGCTCTAAATCAGTGATCTCCAACCTGTGGCTCTCTGGCAATTCCAAAACTACAACTACCAGCATGCCCTGACAGCAATAAGGAGTTGTTCTTTTGGCAACAGCTAGGAAGCCACAGGTTGGAGATCACTGCTCGAAACGTAGCACAAGGGACTGTTCACATGTGCGTTGGAGGTTCTGTTAAGGGCTTCCATCACAGATTCTGTTGTTTTTGCCGGACAAAATAGCACAGAATGATGCGCTATTATGTTCAGCAAAATGACAGAAACCATGACGGAGACCTGACGGAACCCATTAAAGTCAATGGGTTCCATTGGACGCCATTGGTTACCATCATGCAATGGATTCTGAGCTTCTGGTATTCTCATATTTTGCTTCTTTAACGGAGCTTAACAACAGAACCTGGAACCCAGATGTGAACGAGCCCTTAGCTATTATTTAGCTCTACCAGTGCCATTACTGCTAAGGCTTCATTTACACCTGCGCCAGGGCTCCGTTGCATCGGAGCTTTCCGTCAGAACGGAGCCCTAGCTGACACAAACGAAAACAATAGGTTTTTTATTCTATCACCATTTCAATGGTGACAGATCCGGTGCCAATGGTTTCCGTTTGTCCCCATTTTGCAAGAGTTCCTAGTCGACTACGCTATTGAATCCCTCAAAACGACAGAACCCTTGTACAATGGGGACAAACGGAACCTATTGCCACCCGATCCGTCACCATTGAAAGCAATGGTGAAGGAGACGGAAAACTATGATTTCCGTTTGTGTCAGTCAGGGCTCCATTGTGAACATAGCCTTACATATCAAGTTAATATGTTGTCATCAAGTTAATATGTTGTCATCAAGAATAAGTAACAAATGTATTTGTTTTTATACACGGTACTGGGAACGCATTTCGATATATTTGTCTTATTCTTTGTTCATTGCATAGTTATTTTTATTCTTTTGATCTGGCAAAACACATGCATGCAGAAGACACGCAAACACATGTACCTACAACGTATCAAACTTACAAATCAATGTAAATAATGAAGACTTATCATATTATAATAGCACAAACTAATTGATAACTGCAGAGTAAATTATACAGTGTATGCTTAGACTGCTCAGAGGAACAAATATGTAATATATCTTTGTCAGACAATAAATAATTAGCATTATTTACCTGGAGCAAGTTATATACTTTGGCTCATTTAGTAAAATTGCTTTTGGGCACAACATTTGCACTTAATACCAGTAACTAATCAGACTCTTGCTCCCATTGTCAAATGATGTGTATGTGGCAGTTTACAAGTATTAACACAGAGGGCTTCATATTTGTTATAACTTCATGTTTGGCGACAATTACTGTGACAAAAAAAAAACAACTAATAGATTAGGCTAAATTCACACTTGTGTTGTGTAATCCGTTACTCCGATCCGTTTTCCGATCAGAATAAGGATAAAAACGGATCAGTTAAAAATCCCATTGAAATTAATATAGCGGATGCAAACGGCTTACAATCCGGTTGTATCCGTTTTACAAAGAAACTAATTATAATAAATAACCCATCCGTTAGACATCTGTTTTTTTTAATGGAGTAAATGTCCTGTACTCTGCACTTTTAGCTGTCAAAAAACGGATAACTAACATAACGGACGCAAATGGATGCAATTAAAAATCTCATTGATTTCAATGGGATTTTTAACGGATGCGTTTTTTTCCTTATTCTAAGCTAAAAACAAATCAGAGTAACAGATTATACAATGCAAGTGTGAAGTTAGCCTTTGGCTCTAGTGTGTGTGATTGTGTGTGTGTGTGTGTGTGTGTGTGTGTGCGTGTGTGTGCGTGCGTGCAGTTGTGTGCATGCACCCCGACGTGCGTTTTGGCAGAATGCACAGATGAAGTCATTTGACCAAAACGCGCGTCGTGATGGAAGCCATTACACATGACCTTGAAACATGGGTTTGTAACAGAATTCTTTGTGCTTGCGGCATGCATGGTTACTGATATATCTTGTTGCACTAATGTACTTTATTCCTCAGTTTTTGTAGTATAGTCTATATTGAGGAGTTTAGCTGTGGTAAATCGATGTACAGTACATGCATCAAAAGTTGCAATTTTTTTTGCACAAATTGTAACTTTTGATGCATTTGCGACTTTTCTATGCTAGAAAACTGACATGGAAAGCTTAATAAATTCCCCCTATGTGTTTATATACTATATGTATGATATTTAAAGACAACATTGTCATGAGCAATATATCTAAAAATGTTCAATTAAACCATTTTGCTTTTTAATGTTTGGTTCATAATTACCAGAAAATGCAATACTTCTGAGTCATAGTTAAAATGTACAAATATGAGAACGATCCCTTATTCCTTATCAGGAATTATTACAATTTCACCAAAATGACCAGAGGTCGTAGTTTCCCAGACACCTAAAGTTAAATTCAAGCAAAGAAGGAAATACCTCATTTCCCACAGACTAGTACATATAAACTTAGACACAATAGGGTCAAGCTAGTGCCTCTTGCAGTGTTATCCTATCAAATCCAGTCTAGTGGATTGTTTTTTTAGTCTTAACTATTCTGTTACAACAGCTGAAAGGACGAAATATATAGAGCAGCTGTAGAATTTCTTCCCTTCTAGAACAAGAACTTCATTGTAAAGACATCCAATCAACCCCAACGAAGACTACAACATTTTTCAAATCTCTTGAGGTTACGTAAATTCTCCAAAGACCCCCCTCTTCTTCTAGACTAATTAACAAAATATTTTATTACTTGCTGTTCATGCCTCTTAAAACACTTATTATTTTGTGGTTTTAAAGAATAATTGCACCCCCCAAAAAGTGTTAACTGACTTGAATTAACATGTTGCTGTTCTTGCAGCCATTTTTAAGATGTGAAGTTGCAAGCTTCGAATGGTTGACACCTGTAATATCAATATCGGGCAGCTCTAGAGAAGCTCTTTTCTACTGTAGGTACTTTATTTCTAATATGATATTGAATCAATAAATGATTCTTATGACTGCTTTTACTCATTAAATCAAGTATGTAAAGGGTCAATATTGTAAAGTAGTGTGTAAGTGTGTAAGTGTGTACCGACTCAATCATTCTCCCGAGAAGCCAGATCTATCTATTCTTTACAATACAATAAAAGTTTATTTCTGGATAGTGGCTGTTGAGAGTCTTTAGGCGATATTCATCATTAGTACTGTTATCTACTGTAGGGCACTGCTGGATTCTTTTTTTACATTTTTTTTTATAAACGGTACATAAAATTCAATCACCTGTATTGTACTTTGCCCACTGTATGTTATTATATATCTATGTTATTATTTTTTATATACTACTACTCAATCAGGTACGTAAGTAAGAGGAAGTCGTGTGGAGCCCACTGAACTACAGGCAAATGACATTGGGCGCTGTTAGGCTATGTTCACACTGAGTATTTTGGGGGAGGAATATCTGCCTCAAAATTCCGTTTGGAACTTTGAGGCAGATATTCCTCTCCCTGCACGCCGATTTTCGCGGCAATTATCGTGCCGTTTTTCGCCCGCGGCCATTGAGCGCCGCGGGCATAAAACAGCGAGATATACGCTTTCTCCTGCCTCCCATTGAAGTCAATGGGAGGTCCGAGGCGGAAGCGCCCGAAGATAAGGCATGTCGCTTCTTTTTCCCGCGAGGCAGTTTTACTGCTCGCGGGAAGAAGACGCCGACGCCTCCCATTGAAATCAATGGGAGGCGTTCTCGGGCCGTTTCTGCCGACTTTTGCGACGCGTTTTCCGCGTCAAAAAACTCGGCAAAATACCCCGTGTGAACATAGCCTTAGTGTCCACTACTTTGACAAATGTTCGTAAAATATGAAAATATTTACTCTATATTAAGATCCACCCTAACACGTGCCAAACAGTGTTGTCTTCTTTGCATTATTATGTTTTTATGAGAATATACATAAATAGTAACAGCCTATGTGACAGTATGGTGGCCACCATCTATGTGTTTAGGCTTGAGAGTAATGTGGTGAACACTTGCTAGGACGACCAGTACACCGTTTTGCTATTAGGTCAGGATCACACACAAAGTTTTGATGCAGTTTTTGGCTCAGTTTTTTTTTTTAGCCATCCACAGAAGTGGACACAAAAGACATTTTTGGATCCATTTTTTACTTTGGCTTAAAGAAACTGATCCAAAAACTGCATCAAAACTGCATGTGTGATCATGGCCTTACTGACTCCCTGTAATCAAGCTACAACCTCTCTCATTCAACGCAGCAAAAAAACAACGTAGAAAATGGACCCCAAATATTTACTGCCTGGTGGAAATCAACATACTGTAAAATATGCCTTAACATAATAGCCACATAATGATCATTAATAAACATTGAAACATATAACACTTCTGATGTTTACTGAATGAATATTGTCATGGTCAGTTTCCTGTTGTTACTTGTGCCTGATATGTTCTGTCTTGAAATTACAGAGCAAAAGAGAAGGAAATACTCTTAATGTTCTTGCGAGCATCTAACATAAGACACGATACAAGTAATAAATAGTGGAGTTTCAGTAAGGCTATGCGTTTCCCATGAAGTCTGTGGTCATGTCATAGATTTTGCTGCATTGAACAGGAAACTAAGAGACATCCAGGAAAAATATGGCGTCGCTTGAAACAAGAAGTTGTTTCAATAGCAAAACAGAGAATATTACATAAACCATATCCCAGTGGCATGATCTTAAAAGAAAATAACTTTGCATAAAACTCTGTGATATGATATGATCCATAATATAGATCAATTGAAAGTTTCCATTGAAATGTCTTTGAATAAAATTTGTATAAACCTCACATTCTGATGAGATGAGTGGCACTACATTGGCGCTGCTTATCTCTTCCTGCAGAAGTACTTTGTCATAGGTAACTATTGTAGGAGGTTCCTTGTCCTTTGCCAACCTCTAATTGACTGGCATGTAGTGTTCTCGGTCTTTTTTTATATATAAAAAAGGTTCTTAAAGAGGCTCTGTCACCACATTATAAGTGCCCTATCTTCTACATAATGTGATCGGTGCCGTAATGTAGATCACAGCAGTGTTTTTCATTTAGAAAAATTATCTATTTTCACCAAGTTATGACCTATTTTAGCTTTATGCTAATTACTTTCTTAATGCCCAACTGGGCGTGTTTTTACTTTTGACCAAGTGGGTGTTGTGGAGAGAAGTGTATGACGCTGACCAATCAGTGACTAATCAGCATCATACACTTCTCTCCATTCATTTACTCTGTACATAGTGATCTTACTAGATCACTATGTGCAGTCACATACACACACATTAACTTTACTGAAGTGTCTTGAGAGTTAGGGCGGGTTCACACATAGCGGAATTTCACTTAAATTCCGCTGCGGACACTCCGCAGCGTTAATCCGCAGCGGAGCCGTTTCTCCATTGACTTTCACTTTAAATTAGCAGTGTTCGTTTACACGATGCGTACAATTCCGCTGCGGAGCATAGGCTGCGGAGCGGAATTTGGTGTCCGCAGCATGCTCTGTCTGTTGCGGAGCAGTGGCGGACTCATGGCGGAATTTCTCCATTGACTTCAATGGAGATTCAAAGTTCCGCAATGAAGTCCGCAGCTGTCATGCACATGTCATGTGTGCTGCGGATACGTCTTGCTTTTTTAACTTGACATTTCTTCATTCTGGCTGGACCTATGTATTTCTAGGTCTACAGCCAGACTGAGGAAGTCAATGGGGCTCCCGTAATGACGGGAGCGTTGCTAGGAGACGTCTGTAAATAGTCACTGTCCAGGGTGCTGAAAGAGTTAAGCGATCGGCAGTAACTGTTTCTGCACCCGGGACAGTGACTACCGATCCCAATATACATGTATCTGTAAAAAAACATATAAGTTCATACTTACCGAGAACTCCCTGCGTCTGTCTCCAGTCCGGCCTCCCAGGATGACGTTTCAGTGTAAGTGACGGCTGCAGCCAATCACAGGCAAAGCACAGGCTGCAGCGGTCACATGGACTGGCGCGTCATCCAGGGAGGTCGGGCTGGATGCCGAAAGAGGGACGCGTCACCAAGACAACGGCCGGTAAGTATGAAAATCGTTTCCTTTCACTAGGGAAAGTGCTGTCCCTTCTCTCTATCCTGCACTGAATAGGGAGAAGAGAAGCACTTTTCCTGCAGTCCGCAGCGGCCAGTCCGCATCAATTTTCTGCACATTTTGTGCAGATCCGCTGCAGAATCTGCAACGCAGATTCTGTGCGGCATTGATGCGGACAGTTGCGGAGGAATTCCGCCATGTGTGGTCATGCCCTTAATAGACATCACGTCCAGCCAGGACGGGATGTCAATTCACAATCCCGACACTTCGGTAACGTTTGTGTGGGACTTACAGCACAGCAAGCGTAATCTCGAGAGAGCTGTCATTTTCAGTGAGATCAGGCTTGCTGTGCTGTAAGTCCCACACAAACGTTACCGAAGTTTCGGGATTGTGAATAGACATCGCGTCCTGGCTGGAAGGAATGTCTATTCACTGTCAGGACACTTCAGTATCGTTAATATGTGAGTAAGCATATCACATCAAGCACATCATGATATAGCAAGATCACTATGTGCAGAGTAAATTAATGGAGAGAATTGTATGATGCTGATTGGTCACTGATTGGTCAGCGTCACACACTTCTCTCCACAACGCCCACTTGGTCAAAAGTAAAACACGCCCAGTTGGTCATTAAGAAAGTCATTAGCATAAAGCTAAAATAGGTCATAACTTGGTGAAAATAGATCGTTTTTCTAAATTAAAAAACTGCTGTGATCTACATTACAGCGCCGATCAC
Organism: Rhinoderma darwinii; assembly: GCF_050947455.1. Classification (NCBI taxonomy): domain Eukaryota; kingdom Metazoa; phylum Chordata; class Amphibia; order Anura; family Rhinodermatidae; genus Rhinoderma; species Rhinoderma darwinii. Next base: position 440,434,764 of record NC_134687.1, read on the forward strand.
ATTATGTAGAAGATAGGGCACTTATAATGTGGTGACAGAGCCTCTTTAAGTAGCTGCAGTGTGTATTATACAGTTCTGAGTTCCAACAGCTGAAGGGCATTGTAATACATACTCTACAGGTTTTCTTTTTGAAAAGGATGAAGGAGTTCCATATCAATCATTGATGGACAGGAAACCTATCCTTATCAAAATTATTAATTTATCATATTTTTTAATAAAATGAAACTGTATGTAAATTCTACTCCTCTAATTTATACAGTGCTGCTACGGCATAAAACTATGTCCTTATTAACACAAGTTAAGGGTACTACTAGCCTGCAGCCAGCAAATATTAAAAGCAGTGGATATTATAGGTAGTAGTATATATATATATATATATACTGTGTATATATATATATATATATATATATATATTATATTGTACAATGTCTATCATATATGAAATAGATTAATTTGTTAAAATACTTTTTTTTTTTACAAAGTACAAATATTGTTAAAGTAATAAATGTAATACAGTGGTTGGGGGGAGTATATTAAAGGGGTTTTCCAGAACCTATAAACTAATTTCTATTTCACTACACTTCTAAAAATAATAAATAATAATAATAAAAATCATAAAATTTGTAATATACTTACGTTTGGATTTCCTTTTCTAACACCCGATTCCAGTGCCGGTCACGTGATGCGTCTCCAATCTTGAAATCTTTACTTCCAGCGCTGCCCCGTACACTTCCTTTTTCCGGCTGGCCCAATGTACGGTGACGTCACTGTACCCTGAGGGAAGGGGTAGACCGGATCCTCCTAAACTGGCATCTCTGAGCATGCCTGGTTTCTAAACTATCACAGCGCCTCCGGAAGAATGCAAAAAAGTGAAGGTTGTATACAGACGTTTACAGCACGGAAAGAAAAGGATAACTAGCTAAAGGTATTTTGGGGGGTTTATATATGGCTAAAAAAAGCAGCAGACTATTAATTAAAAAAAAATTTTAGATCTTGGAAAAGGAAAAGTTGTTTTTCTGTGTTTATATTTGACCCGTAAACAAAATAAAAAAAATAAAACATGTCCAAAGATTGTGGAAAGATTTGTTAAAACAAGTGCAAGGGAAAAATGAAGCAGTTGCCCATAGCAAATTGGATACCATCCCTCATTTTACAAAAGGCTTCTGTAAATTTAGAACTGGAATCGGATTGGTTGCTATGGCTCCTTCTATGTTCACTTGCAGTAGTCATGATAAATCTCCCACATTTTGGGAAGTTTTCCTTTTATCAACTAACATTATTCATATGGATCAAGGAAATAAAAAAATGCTGGTTTAGTAACCATATTAAAAAGAAAAAAAAAGTGGATCATAGGTTGATCATCAGACTTTGATGTTCCTGTGCAAGAGCCCAAGGCCACCAACTTCATGGTTTCCAAGGCGTACTGAACTATAACTGTACACAGTAGTTGCCTCTAAGCTATTCCATTGTTGCCATATTAGATAGGCTTCCTGTTGGTTTGTTTGTTTATTTACGTTGAAAGGAATGTTATCTGTCGTAATACTCAGCGTCTTCCTTTCCCAGGACAGGAAAGCAGAGGAACGTGTTGATTACCATAGGAGAGCCGAAAGACTACAATGAGGAGGTTATCATCCACTTACTGTAGATGTACTTAGCCGGGACAGTGCACGGCCTCTAGTTGTATACTCACACCACAAAAGAGTATTTTTGCCCCTAACATAATACTTTCCAGAATAAAGAATGTCAGTCAGTACAGAATCAAATCCTCAGGGGTCAAGTAGGCCAGCTTTGATAAATAACAAGATTAACTAAGTACTTAAGGTTAAAGGTAGAAGTCATGCCCTATTTCTGTATTGTTCATGAGGAAGACTAAAACATCTATGGAATCTCCAATCCACAACTAGAACCCCTCCAGGGGAAACAAATGTTTTCTGACCCTTTCCAAATGTGTCTCCTAAAACCAGGCTCAACTGCAAAACATCTATTGCTGAATACATTTCTTTAATACCCCAGTACATATATAAGTCACTCAATTTTCAGAAACACGTTTGATTTCCATAATATACTGCAAGAAAAACAGAATTGATACTCTTATTGAGGGATCCCTATTCTACATATTTCCATAACCCAAGTTCAAGCTCAGATTCACTCAGGTTCTCAAATGTTAGAGGACTATAACGCTAAAATAATAAAAGAGTAGTATACGCGGACGCATGGAGGATTTTTTTTTTCATGGATTCTGTATGAATTCTTCATTTTTTTACCAATAATCTTGATACGACATGACTGCTTTTATCTATTGTGTTGTTAGTGACTTTTTTATTATTATTATTATTATGTATGTTTTATATTATATAACATTTTTAAGCATACGCATTGATAAAGATGCATACAATATTAGCATTGGTTATTTGGCTCCATGTTGTTGGATTTATTTCTATCTTGATACATACCAACTTATCTACATCACTAGATGGTTACGGAGTCTTTATTGTTATTTCTGTTGCAGACAAGGAGATTAGTCTTGGCTGTCACAATAAGGGCATGTTATCACATTCAGATTTGTTACAGAAATTTCTGCAACTGAAAAATTCATTCCATGCAACTGATGAGTGTTATTTCTGAAGATTGTGCATGGATATCTTTAAGCCCCATTCAGATGAATGGGACAGTGGCAGAATTTTTTTGACAAATCTACCACGTGAGAATATACAAAAAAGCTAGGATCACAAATGCAGTTTTGATGAAATTTTTGGTGCAGTTTTTGTCTCAGTTTGTTCTCTCAGCCAAAGTCAGAAGTGGTTTCAAGAAGAAGTAAATATAAATATATATATATATATATATATATATATATATATATATATATATATATATATATAGACTGTTACATCTCGTTTGTTTTGTGTCCACTCCTGTTTTTGGCAACAAAAAAACCAGCGGAGCCAAAAACTGCAAAAAAAAAAATTGCTTCGAAACTGTGTGTGATCCTGGCCTTAGACTGCATTTCCACAGGTGGGATTTACAGAAATATGTCTACAGTATCTGTTGGAAGGGGGCATCGATTGAGAATTATTTGTTGAAAGGACTGAACCCAAGGGGGTCTAGGCCAGAGTCATACACTGCAGTTTTTGAGAATCTTTTTTTTTGTAGCCAAAACATGGAGTGGATACAAAAATAAGTGACTCTAAGTCCAGACATACACATAATATAGCTGTAGCCGACAGCTATTTCTCTCCTTTACAAATTTACAAATGACCCAGTCCATGTTTAATCGGGTAAGGGTCATAAGTCACTGACAGACACCTTTATGCAGCAGTTTATTTCCAACCTACCCAATCCTTTTTTCTCCCAAAGCACTATAATACATTTGTTTTTATTGCTGTATTGCGCATCATTTCCAGGTCTTTTTAGGATTATGAATTGCAAAAAAAAATAAAAAAAAAATCATGAAATAATTAGCAGTGAAGGTGGTAAAAAAAAAAGTATATCCCTTGGTGCCTGCCAAGTGCCTCTTGCTAATTGTCTATGAGTGTCTTCCATCTACAAAGGGTGTAACTATTTAATTATCGCCCTTCATTTCTGCTACCAATCAATAAGTCACTTATATAACTATAGTGGTTACAAATCATTCATTAAACAGTTGTATATTAATATCTAATTATTATTGTTTTTTACCAGCTTAATTTTACACAGTCCGTTAACACTTAACACCAGTGATGTCGAATGAAAATCTTCTGTCTGTTAAAAAATAATTGTTTTATTTCAACTAACACAAAAAAAGAAAACATGTCACTTTGTAGCTTCTAATAATAACACAGCTCGCTGCACATCCATCCAGTCGTTTTGTGTGAGCTAAGCCTTGGAAAGATAACAGAGTAATCTCTTCTTGACTGAACTTCCTAAAGCATTTAACATGTCTAAACTTTGCGGGCAAGTAAAACAGTGGCTTGTTTCCACAACCAAAACCCTAAGTTTAGCTAATAAAATGGTACTTTAGGAAATATAAGGTGACAGTTTTATGCACAAGTAAATGAAGTCTTTGCAGATGATGCCATAGTATGAGAGGGAAACAACATAGTAGGTAAACAGTAACTTTACATCAAAGAGTCGAACATAAAGACGCATGTTCCTAAGTCACAATAATTACTCATTAGTCACCATTAGTCATTTCCTATTTGCCTGCTGAAATGTGAAAGATAAAAACTATTTGCTTGAGCAATTTTTTTTTAAGCAAAATGCTACAACTACAAAAGTTATTCCTATAGAGAAGTACCTACTTTACTTCACTCTTCTTCAACATTCATTCACAAAATGAGTAGTATTTACAATGAAAAATCTTCATACAAATTAAATATTGGAAAATTTTGCACCTGTTAGGGTATGTTCACACAGCTTATTTTCGGCTGTTTTTCAGGCGATAAACGCCCGAAAAACGGAAGAAAAATTGGAAGCAGAACGTCTACAAACATCTGCCCATTGATTTCAATGGGAAAAACCGCGTTCTGTTCCGATGAGCCGGTTTTTTACGTGGCCGATTTGAAAAACGGCCGCGTAAAAAAACGGCCGTGAAAAAGAAGTGCAGGTCGCTTCTTGGGACATTTTTGGAGCTGTTTTTTATAGACTCTATTGAATACAAACTCCAAAAACAGCCGTAAAAAAACTTCGCGAAAATCGTGAGTGGCTTAAAAAACATCTGAAAATCAGAAGCTGTTTTCCCTTGAAAACAGCTCCGTATTTTCAGACGTTTTTGAGTTTGCGTGTGAACATACCCTAACCCTCATGCACACGACAATGTCCACCGGCCACTCGGTTGTGTGCAACTGTACTTAGGCTGGGTTCTCACATAGTATAAACAAAGCAGAATTCTGTAGCATTTAGGCTGGATTCACATGAGCATGTTCAGTCCGTAAAGGACGGAACGTATTTCGGCCGCAAGTCCCGGACCGAACACACTGCCTTGAGCCGGGCTCCTAGCATCATAGTTATGTACAACGCTAGGAGTCCTTGCCTCGCTGCGGGACAACTGTCGCGTACTGTAATCATGTTTTCAGTACGGGATAGTAGTTCCACGAAGAGGCAGGGACTCCTAGCTTCGTACAAAACTATGATGCTAGGAGCCCGGCTCCCTGTAGTGTGAATCCAGCCTTACAAAAGCAGCAAAGTGAATGTGATTTTGCAAATCCCATGTTATGACGGGGTAGGGAGACAGACAGGTGAGCCCTAATCTACCTGCCACTCAGTCCCTGCCTACTTGCATGACCCGTCCTAGGCGACGGCGTATAACTGGGCGACGGTCCCTACGCTCAATAAGTGCATGACAGACCAACAGACAAAGGTACACAGATGCAAAGGGAAATGGGGCAGTTGCCCACGGCAACATGAGTAGTGAATGAGCCGAGTCAAACCAGGAGCAGGAGAGTAGTCAGTAAAGCCAGGGTCAATTTGAAGCAGAGGACAATAATACAAGCAGGAGCAGCAGAGCCAGGAAACAGACAGAATCACAGGAAAGGAGGAGCAGGAAATGAGGGTATAAATAGACAGAGGGCGGGAGCTAGCTCCGTCTGGCCAGGCTGTGATAGGTTCTCCCACTCCTCAGCCTCCCAGTCTGAGTGGTAGCAGATCGAGTCACTCTAACAGATCTAGGCACAGATGCAGACTGATTAACCATGGACGTCGACAAAGAAGCTGTGTCAGTCAAATCCATTACATCCCAGCTACAAGCTGCGGAAAAAAAAGTTCTGTGGAAAGTGTTCTGCAGTGCGACTTTCAAATTCGCAGCATGTCAATTTAAGCTGTGTATTCTGTGCGGAGATGCTGCGTGTTTGGCCTATAGACTTCAGTAGAGAGCATAAATTCTGCACTAAAAATCGCAAATTGCATTGGGGTCTGCACAGCGATTCCACAGTGGAATCGCAGTACAAACCGCAGAGAATCCACACATGCACATTGAGTTCTTTGTAATCAATGCTCCACACTAAATCCGCAGGTAAAATCGCTTTTTAAAATCTGCAGGGTTTCCACAGCAACGAATTTCTGTGACTGATTTACCTGCAGATTTTTTAGATTCGCTGCAAAATTTATTTTGCCCACGTGCTGCGGAAAAGAAACGCCAAAAGTTTCTTAAATCCACAGCTTGTCAATTTATGCTGCGTATTCTGTACGGAGATGTTTTGTTGCGTTTAGTACAGCCTTTACGCAGTGGAAATGCAGTAAAACCCGCTGGAATTTCGCAGGTGCACATAAAGTTTGCTATGATCAAAAACCGCAGAGTTTCCGCATCAATATGCGCAGGTAAAACATACTATTTGCTATTGATTTCTGTGATAAATTACCTGAGGTATTGAAAATCTGCCGCGTGTGAATCTCCACTTAGGCTAGTTTCACAGGTTAAGGGTTTATACACAAGGCAGAGCCATGTACAGGATCCTGTCCAGAAGGATTGTGTACGGATATGGGCTAGAAAGCCACAGGGACTCTGTGCGCACTGTATGGTTGCCATGCAAGGCTATATTACAAGGTTATTCTTCCCTAGAAGCAATAGTTGTAGGGGAGAAAACCTCCATAGGGTGGTATCCAATTTTTTTCTCTCAGATTCCTATGAAATTGAAAGTATACAGAAATACAATAAAGCCCCATAGATGCCTATGTGTGCCCCATTACAGCTACAAATCAAAGATTTTACGGAGTTGTACGACCATGTGCATGAGATTTTAGATGCACCATCATGCTGTGCTTTGTCTTTCAAAAAAAAATCCTAATCAAAGAATTACATATTTTGGTCATGCTGCTTTGTTGTTTCTAAACCTCACGATGTTCAACAATTTTGATAGCATTTTTCACCCATTGACTTACATGGAGAAAAATGCAACAGAAATAATGCTGTTATACAGTAAATAATAACAGTTAATCATTGGTAATAATTACATACATTATAACTATAAAACAAAAATCCAGGTTTGTGGATACACATCTATTGTGATGTCCATTTGATGAGATGGGTAAGTTGAAAGCCAACATTACTTCTATTATTGACACAATAATGAACATATATTTTAAAAGCTTTGTAATGCCTATTAAGGTTGTGTACTACACAGAGGCCAGTCTCAGCTGTTCCTTCCATGACCTTCCTACTAGGCCTGCTCTTGTCTTATCTTTCAGTCATACCCTCAAATATTCAGCAGTCTATTTATACTCAATCAGCAGCTAAAAAATGTACCCCACGGATGTCATTAGAAAAATATTAATTTGTAAGAAAGGAGAGAAATCCTCAAAGAAAAGTTTAAAAAAAAAACCTTCTGAAAATGTATAAACTATTAGGAGTAAGTTATGTGTATTCTTGACTTGGGGCAAATGTATTCGGCAATCTACGCTAGATTTGTGGCGTAGAAAAGTTGCAATTTGTTAAAAAGTGGAGAAAATTTTGCGGCTTTTATCTTTTTATGCTTCCTGCGTCACTTTTCCAAAAAGTGTGAAGGGCTTAGGATGCGGCCAGACAAATTTATTATAATTTATGCCAAAAACCTAGCGCAAGTTATAGTGTAAATCAATGTCAACTTGTATCTGGGGTAAATTTCCCTTTCAGACACATGGATGGCTAGAGATGCATTTACTTTATTAGGAGGAGTGTGCACGTTCAGACGTAGCAGAATTGCTGTGGAATTCCGCTGCCGGACAGTCCGCAGTGGAAATCCGCAGCAGACAGTTTCCACACCATTTTATTTAACTTCGTGCAGACGTTGCGGAAAACTCCGCTGTGGAACATCGGCTGCGGTGCGGAATTTTCAGACCGCAGCATGCCTGTTGTTGTCTTGTTGCATACTTGTTGCGGAATTTCTCTTCTTTATCAACAATTTTATTAGTAAATAAAAATAGAGCATACAAACATCACAGAATAAGTCAAAATATTACATTCAATGTAATGAAATAAAAAAATAAAAATAAAATAATGTTTACAATACGTTTTTGTAAGGACATAAAGAAATAGTTTAGGAGGTATCCGCCCATACACATGGAAAACAGCAAATACAAACAAATAGAAATAAAAAGGAACAGCCAATAGTAAATATCAGCACTATAAGGGCTTATTCAGACGAACGTATAATAAGTCCGTGCTACGCGCGTGATTTTCACGCGCGTCGCACGGACCTATGTTAGTCAATGGGGCCGTTCAGACAGTCCCTGATTTTCATGCAGCGTATGTCCGCTGCGTAAAACTCACGACATGTTATATATTTGTGCGTTTTTCGCGCAGCACGCACCCATTGAAGTCAATGGGTGCGTGAAAATCACGCGCAGCACACAGAAGCACTTCCGTGTGACGCGCGTGATTCGCGCAACACCAGTAAAAACTATGAATGAAAACAGAAAAGCACCACGTGCTTTTCTGTTTACAAATATAAAAACAGAGTGTCATAATGATGGCGGCTGCGCGAAAATCACGCAACCACGCATCATACGCTGATGACACACGGAGCTTTTATGGAGCTTTTGCACGCGCAAAACGCAGCATTTTTTGCGTGCGCAAAACGCACACACTTGTGTGAATCCGGCCTCACCCATACAAAAGTAGTGTAACCTGTAGGGAGCCAGTCCCCACATACTATTTTCATGGATATATTAAATTGTGAAAGTACAACAAACAAAGGTACATAAAAAAAATAATAATAAAAAAAAACAAAAAAACAGAAGACATAAAACATAAAGACAAGACAACAAAAGGGAAAAACAAGCAGAAGAAGCAGCAGAAAATAGCAGAAATTATGCGGTCTGAGTATTCAAAATTCAAAAAAGGCCATCCAACCATAGAGACAAGTCAGCGCCATCCTGTAACAATGACCACACTATCCAATTTCAAACAAAGCTATCGAGCTTACCCCGATCGGCAGACATCATTCTCATAATATTGTTCATCTCATTTACCCACTTCTGCAAAGAAGGTACATTAACAGACTTCCAATGACGTGGAATTACAGTCCTGGCCGCAGTCAGAAAATGTCTAAAAATGCCCCCTTTTGAGATGTGGGAGTGATCCAGGAACCATGGAAAGCAATCCTATAGAAGGAGAAGCAGGAACCGCAGTATCAAAGAGCTTGTTTCCAAGATCAAATTTTTTTCCCAAAAGGGACGGAGCTTAGGGCAATCCCACCAAATATGTAACATAGTTCCAGGAGCAGCCCCCCACCTCTAACAAGCTGCAGACACATCAGGAAATATTCTATGTAGAAAGGAAGGGCAACGGTACCAGCGAGTGAGAATTTTATAATTTTTTTCCTGAGCAAAGGATGTCGGCAGTTTATGTGCTAAGAGGAACAAAGTCTGCCAATCCTCTTCAGAGTGATGCATGCCCAATTCCTCATCCCAAGCCTTGGTGAACACCAATTGAGAGTAAGAGTAACCCGGTCGGAGGATCCCATGTAGATAGAAGAGCATATGAGATGGGGCAGAAGACGAGGATAAATATAATTCCAAAGGAGTCTTATCCTGAAGCAATGCAAGACAGTCTCCCATGGAAGTAAGATAAGACCTTAGTTGAAAGTAGGACCACCAAATTGAGCGTCTCCCCAGGCATGCCTCAGAAACAGCATCCAGCGACAAAACTTCACCCTCAGATGTAAGGGTCTGAGATAAGTACACCCCGTCTTGTCACCCCCAGCATAGGAAAGTGTCCACAGCCATGGCCGGAGGGAAAGAGGGGTTATCAAAAAGAAGAGTCAAGGGACCCGGACGATTTACAAAGTCCGAAGCACCTATGACCCATTCCCAAACAACAAGAAACTGACGTGTGAGGAAAGGCACTGAAGACATTGGTCGCTCTGAACTAGGCAACGAAGGCAAAGAGGACAATGCAAATTTGGTTATGGCCCTATGCAATGTCTTAAAGAAGGCAGCGGCCACAACAATAGGGACAGTCTGAAATATGTACAGAAATTTCAGCAATATATCCATTTTAACCGCGCTGATACAAACCACGACATGCTCCCACTTCCATATGCCGCTAAATCTCGCAAGGTACACTGTAAAACGGGTGTGTAATTCAATTTAAACAATTCAGATAGTTAAGTAGGAATCTGTACCACCAAGTATGTCAAGGACATGGTCTGCCACCAGAACGGGAAAACCTGAGTGAGATGACCAGCGAGGGGAGCAGCTAAAGTGATATTCAACGCCTCCGATTTAGAGTAATTGACTTTAAAATTACTCAAATGGCCAAATCGCTCAAACTCCCCAGTCAAGGACGGCAATGAAATCATAAGATCCGTAATGTACAATAGAAGATCATCCGCATAGAGTGCTAACTTATGATGCCGGGTACCAACAAAAATGCCATTAATATTGGGGTTATTCCGCAGTCCCACAGTCAGGTGCTCCATGACCAAAACATACAGCAAAGGTGAAAGTGGGCACCCCTGTCTCGTACCATTGGTGACAGGAAGAGTAGCAGACAAAAGACCATTAACTCAAACTCGAGCCGTAGGCCTATGATAGAGAGCGATGATCTTATTCAACATGTTAGAGCCAAGTCCAACCTGGGTCAAGACACTACAGCGAAACACCCAATGTACCCTATCAAAAGCATCAACGGAAAGCAAACACAGCGGAATCTTGCGCGTCTGACAATAAGATGTTAAAAGAAGAGTCTTATTAATATTATCCCTGGCCTCTCTGCCCCGCACAAAACCCACCTGGTCATCCATGACCAAGCCAGGCAAAAACGGAGAGAGGCGAGAGGCAATCAATTTCGCAAAAAGTTTCACATCTGCATTTATCAACGAAATGGGTCTAAAATTAGCGCACACCGTGGGGTCTTTACCCATTTTTGGTAGAAGGGTAATGTGGGCCTCCAAAGACTGAGGCGCAAAGGGACAAGCGGAAGACACGGAATTAAAGACTTTAGTAAAAAATGGAGCAAGTTGATCCTTAAATGTCTTAAAAAATCTGTTGTTAAACCCATCAGGTCCCGGACTTTTGCCCAAGGGGGAGTCCCCAATTGCACTCTCCACTTCCGAATCCAAAAAATCCTCCTCGGGTCCCAAAGCATCCCCCGCCTCCAAAGACGGCAAGACAGTGTCCTGTACATAGTGATCAATTTTTTCCCGCAATGCATCAGCCTGCATATCCTGAAAGTGTCCCTTAATATTGTATAAAGTAGAATAATAGTGTCTGAAACATTCAGTGAAGCCAACAGGGTCATGAATCTCACCACCAGTGGCAGAAGTAATTTTAGGAATGTAAGACGCTTGTGTACGGGGATGTAAAATCTGAGCCAGGGCCTGCCGCATTTGTCTGCAAATTCATACAAGTGTTTGCGCATCTGATCCCGATATCTAGTATGGGATTGGTCAAGCAGAGAACGCAATGATTCTCTTGCTGTGGTCAATTCCGAAAAAACCTGCGAAGATGGAATGCGTTTATGGCTAGATTCTCAATCCCGTATCTGGGTGAGGAGTCAGTCAATAGCTACCCCTTTTTCCCTCTTTAAGCGAGCCCCATGTTGGATAAGGACACCCCTAACCACGCACTTCAAAGCCTCCCACTGTAGCGGTAAAGGAGTAGTATCATGAGCGTTCACATCAAAGAAGGTAGTAAGCGTATCCCTAAGAGCCGACACACATACTGCATCGCGTAAGAGATTATCATTACGTTTCCAAGATTGGAAATTGGGCACCGAATCAGGAAATGTAAGTGTTAGAAAGACCGGCGCATGATCCGACCAAAACATGGGACCCACCTCAGAAACAGGGAAACAGGTAAGCAAGTGGTGGCTAACGAGAAAAGCATCCAATCGACTGTACATATTATGTAAGGGAGAGAAATAAGTATACTCTCGTACCTTAGGATGAAGAATCCGCCACACGTCAATCAATTGCATGGAGTGCATCGTAGTCTTCAAGGCCGCCAATTGTGACTTAGGAACAGCAGACCTGCTCGAGGAGGTATCAACTCTGAAATCAAAGGTCAAGTTAAAATCACCTCCTACAATCAAGATCCCTTCGTAAAACTCCTCTAGTCTCCTCAGAAACAGTCGGCCCACACGAGCCTGATCTTGATTAGGAAGATATAAATTGGCCAGAGTGAAGGTCTTATTTCTAGTGGAAAGTTTAAGAAATACATACTGACCCTCTGGATCAATCAATACATCGAGTGTCTTATGAGAAAGCGATTTATGTATGCAAATACTAGCACCCTTCGACTTGGAGTATGAAACCAGACCGGATAATAACCGTTAGTAAATTTTGGGGTATGGCCCACCTGAAAATGAGTCTCTTGTAAAAACAATATATGCACCCGCTCTTTATGCATATTGTACAGCACCTGTGATCTTTTTTCAGGGACATTAAGTCCCCTAACATTAAATGTGCATACTTTCAGCTGCCCCATTTTCCACACCGCTTATGAATCAGGTCAAATAGTATGAGAAAAAGCAATGAAGACAAAGACAAACCAGACAAGACAAACGAGGAAGGGAAACACGATGAACAAAGACAAACAATCGGGTGAAACTATCACCCACTCCTTAATACTAATCAAGGAGAAACAAACCAATACACACTGGACAGTAAGGGTATGTTCACACGACCACTTTTCAGGCGTAATGGAGGCGTTTTACGCCTCGAATTACGCTTGAAAAGACGGCTCCAATACATCGGCAAACATCTGCCCATTGCTTGCAATGGGTCTTACGATGTTCTGTGCAGACATTTTACGCGTCGCTGTCAAAATACGGTGCGTAAAATAACGGCTCATCAAAAGAAGTGCAGGACACTTCTTGGGACGTTTTTGGAGCCGTTTTCTCATAGACTCCAATGAAAACAGCTCCAAAAACGGCTGTAAAAAATGCTGCGAAAACGCAGCGAAAAAGGCAGCGAAATACGCGAGTTGCTCAAAAAACTTCTAAAAATCAGGGGCTGTTTTCCCTTGAAAACAGCTCCGTATTTTGAGACGTTTTTGACTCTGCATGTGAACATACCCTAACCAGTGATTCCCTAAGAGGAGAAGTGTCAGGACAGGCCTAGCCAGCGCCCCGCACTCCCCAACCCTATCAATAATAGAAAACCTTTCTGTATCAAATAAGGAAGAAAACAGGTTAGATTAGATATATCATAAGGCATCTGACATGGTCAGGAACAGAAAGGATTGCAATAAAGAACCATCCGAAATACATTCATCGTCATCATAAATGTAAGTATGGATCTGGAAAGAAAGAAACCGTCATGGTATAACAATTCCTCCAGCCCATGAGCAGCAAACAGCCACAAGTAAAGTGGTAAACCTCCCCCAAAAAAATAAAAAAATAAAAAACAGTAACCCAAAATAACAGAGAAAGGGAAGAAACATATGAAAGTCTCAACAGATTAATTCAGCAGCCGACATCCCCAGGCGAATAAAGCAAAATAAAGTTCCAGCAGGAAACCTAAGAGCAGACATCAGGAAGGAATCACACCGGATCCGCATCACGGCCTCTATGACGCCCCATAGGAGGTGCAGGAGAGTGACCTCGCCGGCGTAGTCTCGGACGTGGAGGCGGGGGAGGAACATACGGCCATTCAGGAATGGAGAAACGAGGCAAATTGAGAGCATCACAGAAATCAGGAATATCCCCTGGGTCTCTAATAAACAGCAATGCACCATCCTTGCGTACCTGCAATTGAAAGGGTTGACCCCATGAGTAAGGAATCTCATGCTCCCTCAGCTCATCCAATAAAGGACGCAGAACTCTGCGTTTGTCCAAAGTCATCCTGGATAAGTCAGTCAGCAGTTGAATCTTGGCACCATTCAATAACACTTCACCTTTATCCCGAGCCTTCCTCAAAATCTGTTCTTTGACAGAGAAGAAATGGACACGACAAACAACATCTCTAGGACGGTTAGGGTCTGGATTGCGAGGACCCAAGGTTCTATGAGCTCTATCCAGTTCCAGAGGATCACCCACTGCACGATCCAGCAAAGAGTTAAACAGCATCTGTAAGATGGGTATGAGTTGTCCCGGAGACACATCCTCAGGAAAGCCACGAAGCCGAATATTGTTACAGCGATTCTGATTTTCATGATCTTCTGCCAGATTAAAGAGCGTGTAAATGTGTATTTGATGGGAGTGTTGATCCAAGCGATCTGCATGTGAGACTTGTTGCACTAAGACAGTGGAGATATCACCTTCTATACGTTGCACTTGATCAGACAAGTGTGAGAGGTTATTAGTGAGAGATTGAATCTCAGATTTATAAGTGGTCTCCAAGCGGTGAATATAATGCTCCATATCCTGTTTAGTAGGTAAAGCTAACAATTGTTGGCTCAAGCCCTCTAAGTCCTCTCCAAGACCAGCGTCACCAGAGAAATGAGAAGACTGCTGAAAATCCTGAGCTCTGGAGGACAAGGGAGGTAGCAATGCAGGCCCCAACACACAAGGGGATGAAGAAGGGTAAACCAGGACACCATGACAGGCACCACGTGACGAGCGATCAGGAACAGGAGGCGCGATGACAGCAGCAGGGGAACTCATCTCATCCCCAGCCAGCAGGGAAGGGAGCAGACCCGGAGGACCAGAAGCAGAGGGAAGAGTACAGCATGTACCTGTAGACGCATCTGCAGATGAGATCCCGGCTGCAGACAGAGTCCCAGCACCATCACATCTCCCCTCCAGCGGCGCCATCTTAGAAGTCCCTCCAGCAGCAACATCGGCGAGGAACCGCTGAATAGAACCGGCGGATGACATCTGATTTCCTGACCATCAGGTAAGTAAATTATGTTGGTAATACGCGCTAATGGAAGGGTTAGGGCTGTGCAGGAGCAGAGCTCTTAGGCAGCACGTCTGTTCAGCGCCATGTCCAAGCCACCTGCTGTGGAATTTCTCCATTGACTTCAATGAAGTTTCAAAATTACGCAATGAAATCCGCAGATGTAATGTGTGTTGCGGATTTGCTGTGTGTTGCGTTGCAGATTTTTTTCAGGAACAGGATATTTCATCATTCTGATGAGGAAGAGAAAACCTCCTGTAATGATGGGGGTAGGGAAACAGACAAGTGAGCCCTAATCTACCTGCCACTCAGTCCCTGCCTACTTGCAACGATCCGCCCTAGGCGACAGGGTACAACTGGGCGACTGTCCCTACGCTCAATAAGTGCACGAAGACAAACAGACAAGGGTACACAGAAGCTAAGGGAAATGGGGCAGTTGCCCACGGAAACACCGTGAGCAACAAGAGAGGTGAACGAGCCGAGTCAAACCAGGAGTGTACGAGGTACCAAACGCAGAGCAGGAGAGTAGTGAACAAGCCGAGTCAAACCAGGAGTGTACGAGGTACCAAACGCAGAGCAGGAGAGTAGTCAGTAAGCCAGGGTCAATATGAAGCAGGGTCAAATAGTTCAGAAGCTGCAGCAGGGCCAGGAAACCAAACGAGAAGAACTACAAGCAAGGAGGAACAGGAAAGGCAGGTATAAATAGACAGAGGGCGGGAGCTAGCTCCGTCTGGCCAGGCTGTGATAGGCTCTCCCACTCCTAAGCCTGCCATCCTGAGTGGTGGAAGATGGAGTCAGTCTCACAGACATAGAAGCAGGTCCAGACTGATTACCTATGGGCGTTGACACAGAAGCTGTGCCTGGCAGATCCTTTACATCTCCATTTTCGACTTCCAGGCTTATTACATGAACACAGAGCTATTACCATGGCCAGATATAGGCGAATGGATATGGAAGTGTCCACTCTTATTAACCTTGTAAGTAACTTTACATGTTTATGTCATGTTTTCACTAGTTTACTTGTATGTATGATGTCTGAATAGCAGTATCTGCAGTATGTAAACATTATAACAAAGATAAACATATAACATATATAACATTATTCATAAGTACAAATCAAACTTCAATACGCACTGTCTATTTGTTTTTCAGGTACATAACTGTTCTGAATTGTGGGACACCTCCAGTGCAGGGTATAGTGAGCGCAACACACGGGATCAAGGCTGGACCTATGTGTGTCGAGGTCTATACCCAGACTGGGATGGAATGTTTGAAAGAGAGGAGGGTGTGATCCGAACGTGAATCTGCAAGGACAAATCCGCAGCATTTTACCTAACATTTTAGCTAAATCCGCAACGGAATCCGCAGACAGTGTCTTCAGCAATTCCGCCACGTCTGAACGTGCCCTAATAATTTAGGCACATATTACTCCAGCAATCTTTATATTAAGATTTGTGTATAAAACACCAGTCTTAATAAATCTTCGGAAATGCCATAAATACATGTAAAAATATATTATTGGTGAAATCCATCTGGGGAGTTTAAGAAAACTGGTGTAGACATATTGCAAACAGATCAAAAGTTGCAAAAATGTTGACTTTTGTATAGTTTCCACTGCTCTCGTTACTTTTAAAAAGTGGGCAGAGCTTAACGGAAGGGGTACGCCCCCCTGCGGCTTGACGCATGAGCTATAATTTACGCCAGAAACTTGTGTCAATTATAGCGTAAGAATCTACCCCAGCTCCTGGCTGGCATAGATTTCATTCAGTGGCGCATAGACATGCGTAGATGCGACAAATTTATGAACAGTTTAAAAAATCAGTGGAGGTTTAAAATCACTGACTTCACCAATGTGATCTTTACGTGTATTTATCAGAATATCTTTTTAGCTGGATTTCCCCTTTAAGTCGAGATGTTATGGACCAAAATAAACTATTCCAGCAAAGCCTATAGTGGTGGGCAAGGGCACATTTTAACTGATGGATTCACTCAGAACAAAAACCTCTTAAAATTCCTCAACCATATTCTCCAGATAAATGTACATTTGAGCGTTATGTGAAGCTAGATAAAATCTAAGAAAATGGTTCCAAATCAGTTTCCAGCATTATGCAAAGTTGGCACACAACCAATCAGACCTAAAACTATTGCTATGTTATTCAGTGTATCTGAGTTTTGCCTTCCAAATGTATCATGAATCTATTTTTTCCAAAAGATTGTACGTGCATTATATATCCAGGTCATATCTAAGCAAATCTTTATAATGTCCAGCCAACATATTTTTCTCATCAGTATATTTTAAATCAGTGATGCTAATATGTCTGCTTAATTCAATATCAAGGTGAAGCAACATTAAACCTCTAGGTTCAGCACAAGACAAGATGTTTTATCTTCACGCTACAGAAAATTACGTTATTTATTTTTTCGCTTTGAGTTTTATATTGTTATTTAAGCAACTACATTACTGAATTAACTAGTTTGCGCAAATACGTGTCTACCATTAAGCAATTTTTTTTTTTACCACAATAGGTCATAATGGTACACCCAGTAGATATCACGGGCACAGGAGGTGCTGTAATATACAACTGCTGGTATCAAGGGGCGTAGCCAGGCAGGGGCAGGCAAGTCATGTGCCCCAGGTGCAATTAGGATGGAGGGCAACCTGGTTCCTCCTGCACTCAATTATATTCGTGTCCTTAGGACGCAGATACAATTGAACAGCCTCACTTAGCACTGGCGGGTGCAACGGAACGATTAGTTCCCAGTACCGCCATTTGTTGCTTTTCTTATGATGTAGGCGGTCTGATGACCGCAGAAGAGGCCGCCTGCATCGCTAAATGACATGGGGGAACATAGGGAGGTAAGTATGTACGTGCCTTTTTGGCACTCTCTTTAGGGGCACTGTGTAGTACTATCTATAGCGGCACCGTGTGGCAATATCTACAGGGGGCTACATGGGGCACTGTGTGTCACTATCTACAGGGGGCACTGTGTCACACTTTCTACAGGGGCACTGTGTGGCACTATTTACATGAGACACTATGTGGCACTATATACAAGAGGCACTGTGGCATTATCTACAAGAGGCACTGTGTGGCACAATCTAAAAGGGGCAATGTGTGGCAATATCTACAGGAGGCACTGTGTGGCATTATGTCATTATGGGGTATTAAGTACAGAATGATAGGGAAAAACGTAATTTTTTTTTATTTTAACACAGGGCCTCAACATAACAAAATGTGAAAAAAGTGAAAGGGTCTGAAGACTTTTTGAATGCACTGTATATGAAATCCTTATTGATATGAAAAAGAAAACACCACACTTATCACACATAAAAAAAACTTTATGTTACATTAATTGATGGGGGGGGGCGTGGCAAACAGATTTAAGCGTCAGACGTGGGGGGCAACAAACTGAATCTTCGCCCTGGGTGCAGGTAAAGATAATAATAATAATCTTTATTTATATAGTGCCAACATATTCCGCTGCACTTTACAATTCAGGGGGTACATTGTACAGACAATATCAGACATTACATAGTGACAAAACTAATATACAATTCAAGCATGATGAGTGAGGGCCCTGCTCGCAAGAGCTTACAATCTATGAGGAAATAAGGGAGACACAAAGTATAAAAAATACTTAACCCCTTAATGACCGGGGCATTTTGCACGTTAATGACCAAGGATTATTTTTTGTTTTTTCACGGTCGCATTCCAAGAGTCGTAACTTTTTTTTTATTCCGTCGACATAGCCGTATAAGGGCTTGTTTTTTGCGGGACGAGTTGTATTTTGTAATTGTACCATTTTTAGATGCTTATAATATATTGATTCACTTTTATTAACTTTATTTTAGGAGAGAATTGAAAATAAGCAGCTATTCCAGCATTAATTTTCACGTTATAAATTTACACCGTTTACTATGCAGCGTAAATAACATGTTAACTTTATTCTATGGGTCGGCACGATTATGGGCATACCAAATATGTAAAGGTTTTATATGTTTTTCCTACGTTTGCACAATAAAAAGCCTTCTAGAAAAAAATTACTTGTTTTTGCATCGCCGCATTCCAAGAGCCGTCATTTTTTTATTTTTCCGTCGATGTGGCCGTACGTGGGCTTGATTTTTGCGGGCCAATGTGCAGTTTTCATTAGTACTATTTTGGGCTACATAGGACTTATAGATTAACTTTTATTTTATTTTTTAAGGGGGGAATGGGAGAAAAGAGAGAATTTTGCCGTTGCTTTTTGCATTTCACTATGGACTTCATTATGCGATCTGCTGATCGCATATATAATGCTTTGGTATACTTAGTATACTTAGTATACCAAAGCATTATTGCCTGTCAGTGTAAAACTGACAGGCAACCTGTTAGGTCATGCCTCCGGCATCGCCTAACAGGCATTTGCTGAAGACAGACCTGGCATTTAATGGGTTAAACAGACGGAATCGGAGCGCGCTTCAATTCCAGCAGTTGCAGCAGGAGCCAGGCTGTGTATAACAGCCGTGCTCCTGCCGCTTAACGCCTTCGGCATTAAGGAGTTAAGTACAATAGCCCGGCCATCTTTTATACACATAGGGTAGTACACATAAAGCTGCATGAGCCGGTCACCAGCCAGTATCTGTGTATGATGGACATGAAGTGCATTAGGGTGCAAGGAGTGTGGGGGATACTGCTGAATGAGGTGGACAAGTTCTCATGACTAATGTAGAAGGGGGGCCATGGAAAGGAGTCAGATTAGGGAATGTTATAGGCCTATCTAAATAGATGTGTTTTCAGGGCACGTTTAAAACTGAGGATATTGGGAATTAATCTGATTGTCTGGGGTAGTGCATTCCAGAGGACGGGCGCAGCACGATAAAAATCTTGGAGACGGGAGTGGGAAGTTCGGATTATGGAGGATTTTAATCTAAGGTCGTTGGCAGAACGTAGAGCCCAGATAGGGTAGTAGACAGAGATGAGGGAGGAGATGTAAGGAGGTGCAGCACTGAGGAGAGCTTTGTGGGTGAGAGTCATAAGTTTGAATTTAATTCTGAACGGTATGTGCAACCAGTGCAGTGACTGGCAAAGATTAGAGGCGTTGGTGTAGTGGTTGGGCATAAATATGAGCCTGGCTGCTGAATTGAGGATAGATTGGAGAGGGGAGACCTTAGTGAGGGGAAGACCGACTAGTAATGAGTTACAGTAGTCAAGACGGGAGAGAATCAGAGCGACTATGAGAGTTTTGGCTATTTCCACAGTAAGAAAAGAGCGGATTCTGGAGATGTGTTTGAGGTGAAAGTGACAGGAGCGTGTAAGTGACTGAATGTGAGGAGTAAAGGTAAGATCGGAGTAAAAAATAACCCCGAAAAAGCGTGCGTGCTGTCTAGGAGTTATGATAGTGCCACAAACTGAGGTGGAGACATCAGGTTTAGGTAGGTTAGTAGATGGTGGAAACACAAGGAGCTCAGTTTTAGAAAGATTCAGTTTCAGATAGAAAGAGGACATGACGTTAGAGACAGCGGACAATTACTGGTGTTTTGTATTAGAGGTAAACCTAGCTACGCCTCTGCCGAGTTCTTAGTCAGCTCCCTAATGGCGACTGCAGCAACTAAGTGACTACAAAGAAAGTGTGCACGGCAAAAAAAATATAAAACCCTTTTTTTCATAAAGCAAAAGTGTAAAAGAAGATATATACACAAATATGGCATCGCCGCGTTCGTAACAACCCATATAATAAAGCTAACATGTTATGTAAAGCACCCGGTTAACGGCTTCAATTGTTTCAAAAAAAGATGTCGGAATTGCTATGCGGGGACATAAAACATTTTTTTTTTTTTCATAAAATGTGACATTATTGCGAAAAAGTAGTAAAACATGAAAAAAAAAATACATACTGACTTATAGAATAAAGTTAACACTTTATTTATGCACGTGGCGGAATTTCTGTTTTTTTTTAAATTCCCACCCCAAAAAAGTTAATAAAAATCATTAAGTGATAAGTACCTTAAAAGGGTGTCATTGAAAAATATAATTTGTCCATTAACACCTTAGTGACCAGCTTATTTTAAACCTTAATGACCAAGCTATTTTTTAAGTTTTTCCATCGTCTCATTCATAGAGCTATAACATTTTTATTTTTGCATCGACATAGCTATATAAGGTCTTGTTTTTTGTGGGACAAGTTGTATTTTTTAATGGCATCATTTTGGGGTACATATAATTTATTGATTAACTTTTATTAACTTTTATTGGGTGGAAATAGAAAAAAAACAGCAATTTCACCACACTTTTTTGCATCCTAAATTTACGCCGTTTACCATGTGGTATAAATAACACAATAACTTTATTCAGCAGGTTGTTACGTTTGTAACAATACTAAATTTATATGGATTTTGTATGTTTTACTACTTTTACACAGTAAAAACACTTTTTTTTTCAAAATTATTTGTCTTTGTGTCTCCATATTTCAAGAGCCATAACTTTTTTATTTTTCCACCGATGCAGTTGTGTGAGGGCTTTTTTTTTATTGCAGGATGACTTTTAGTTTTTATTGGTACCATTTTGGAGTAGATGTGACTTTTAAATCACTTTTTATCACATTTTTTTAAGGCAGGATTCACAGGAAACTGCAATTTTTGCATTGTATTTAAATTTATTTTTTTTACGACGTTTACCGTGCGGGTTAAGTAATGTGATAACTTTTTATTCGGGGTCGTTATGGACGCGGTGATACCAAATATGTGTAACTTTTTTTTTTAAACTGGTTCCCGACCGCTGGCTGTGTTTTTACGGCCAGCGGTCAGGGTCCTTAAAACCCGAGCCATAGACTTTTTACGGCTCGGGTTTTAACTTGCTACCCACGCGATCAGGCAGCTGGATGTCGGGTCTCCGGCTGTCAGTGACTGCCGGGGACCCTGAGGAGAGGATAGAAGCAGCTTTCGCTGCTTCTGTCTTCTCCGATGTCTTGTTACACAGCGCTCAATGAACGCTGTGTATAGGAATAGAGGCAGCAGCAGCGGTGCTGTCTCTATTCCTCCCGGTGATCATGTGACTGGTCACATGATCGCCGGGTGTCGTTAGTGGAAAAATGCTGCTGGGTCTTACTAGATCCAGCACAGCCCTATTAGTGACAATCGTCACTATGAGAGGGCTGATTTCCCCTGTAACTGGAGCTCCTGTGCAGCTCCAGTTACAGTGGAAAAACATGGTGTAAAAGAAAGAAAAAAAATATATAAAGTTCCCCAAAGGTCTTTTTTGACCTTTGAGGGACAGACCATAGTAATAAAAAAATAGTAAAGTAAAGTGCAAAAAAAATTAAATAATAAATGCACATAAAATACCCACCCCCAAAAAAACCCGTTCCCCCCCGCCAATCATTTTTGTAACGCTAGCGCTGACCCAATTAGACTAATATAGACATGTAATATATTAACATTTACGGTAAACAATGACGATTACAAATAAAAGGTCTATTTTAGGGTAAAACTATGTTATTACCAAAAAAAAATAGCTGAAACGTAAAAAAGCTTATTTTTTTACTATTATTTTCAAACTTTATGAATAAAAATTCGAAAATAGCAAAAAAGGTGTGTATAAAAACGATGAAAAAAAGAAACCTGCATTGTCTACGGAAAAAACATCTCAAAAATCACGTCGTTAGCCCAACAAATAAAAACGTTATAGCCATTTAACTAATACGTGCTAAAAATGGCTAAACGGTGTCTGGTCCTGAAGGCTCAAAATAGCCCGGTCCTGAACTGGTTAATAATAACAATAAAGCATTTTGTAAGGGTAAAAAGTGGGGTTTTCTATTTTTTTTTTTTTACTTATGTTTTTTTTTAAATTAACTATTAAACTTTTTTTTTACTTTTTTGCTAGTCCCACTAGGGGACTTCACTATGCGATCCTCCGATCGCTTTTATACTACACTGCAATACTTTTGTATTGCAGTGTATTACTTGCCTCTGGCATGGCCTAGCAGGCATAACTAGTGGCAAACCTGGGGGCCTTTATTAGGCCCCCCGGCTGTCATAGAAACTACCGACACCCTGTGATCTTACTCAGGGTGCCGGTGGGGTGAGAGAGGGAGCTCTCTCTCTCCAAAACTACTCAGATGTGGGGCTCGTTATTGAGCGCCACATCTGATTGGTTAAACTGGCGAGATCGATACTGATATCAATCCTGCCCGTTCGAGCAGGGCTGCTCGCAGCCCTCAGCTACCAGAGGTAGCTGAGAGCAGGGAGATTTAACGGCTCTCTGCTCTGTTTATTTATTTCGATGCAGCGCCGTGAAAAGGCGTAGGCATTGGAATAAAGCCAATTTGTGTCCACCGTGAAAAGGCATATTGGCGGTCACTAACGGGTTAAAAAGCAAGCCCTTGTACAGCTACGTTGATGATAAAAATATAGTATGGCTCTCAGAAAGTGGGGACGCAAATAATTTTAAAAAAGTGTTTTTTTTTCTGTGCAAAAGTAGTAATAAATGAAAAATATACATTTGGTGTCGCTGTAATCGTCACGACCCACAGAATAAAGTTAACATGTCATTCTTAGCGCATGGTGAGCGCCATAAAAGCAAAACCAAAAAACAATTGCAAAATTGCTGTTTTCCCATTCCCCTCTTAAAAAAAATACCATATTTTTCTGACTATAAGACACACCTGACTATAAGGGTATGTTCACACGGCACCCTCCGTTACGACTGAAATTACGGATCTGTTTTCAGGAGGAAACAGCTCCGCCATTTCAGACGTAATGGCAAGTGCAGGCGCTTTTCGCTGCGTCCATTACGGACGTAACTGGAGCTGTTTTTCCATGGAGTCAATGGAAAACGGCTCCAATTACGTCCCAAGAAGTGACAGGCCCTTCTTTGACGCGGGCGTCTTTTTTCCGTAATAAAAATAACCGTCGGCACAGAACATCGTAAAGCCCATTCAAATGAATGGGCAGATGTTTGCCGACGCTTTGGTGCCGTATTTTCGGACGTAATTCGGGGTTAAAATGCCCGAATTACGTCCGTAAATAGGCCGTGTGAACTCAGCCTAAGACGTACCCAGGTTTTTTTTTTAACTTTTAAAAAATTTTTACACTCCTGAAAATGTTTTTTTTGTTTACACATTTTATTAGTTCCCCTAGGGGACTTGAACCAGCGATCATTAGATCGCTGGTACAATACACTGCAATACATGGATGAGTTACGGAAACAGTGTGACTCGCTAAGCTACGCTGTTTCCGCAACTCCCATAGTAGTGAATAGCAGTTACAGAAGCAGCGTAGCATGTGAGCTACACTGTATCCATAACTACTATTCACTTCTATGGGAGTTACGGAAACTGCGTAGCTCAGCGAGTTACGCTGTTTCCGTAACTCGACCATGTAAGCAGGAAGTGGCCGGAAGACAGCGGAGCTGGGTAAGATAGAATGGGGCCCCCATTCTAGAGATAGATGCGGGTCCCGGAGATGGGACCCGCATCTATCTGACATTTATGACATATCCAGTGGATATGTCATAAATATCCTTCATGGGAAAACCACTATAAATGCCGCAGTCGCTACTGACCGCGGCATTTAATTAGTTAAATGGCCAGGAACAGCGCCATCACTGTTCCTGGCCGTTAAAGCAGCGTGTCAGAAGCTGACGCCTGCAGTGAATGGAGCGGGCTCAGTGCGTGAGCCAGCTCCATACATCATCCCCTCCCCGCTCCATGATGTGCCGACACATCATGGGTCGGGAAGTGGTTAAGTAAGGAGCAGTCAGGGGCCCTACACTGCCGGGTCCCCTGACTGCTGACTATAAGACGCAGGGACTTAGCAAGATTTATTCTTGCTAAAAACTGCGTCTTATAGTCCGAAAAATACGGTACTATACGTTTTTTAATAAGGCCTCATGCACACGACTTCGTTGGTTTTGCAGTTCACAAAACCACTGGTCCGTTGTAGTCCATCGGACCGCAAAAAACCCTAGTTGTGTGTTCGTGTGTCATCAGGACTCATGGATCCACAAAAGTTCACCAGTATTGGTAAATGCGCAAATCTGGACCGTAAAATTACATTTCCTGAATTCTTGTGGTTCGGATTTGAGGCTCCTGCACCGATCCGTGTAAACCACTGTCGTGTGCATGGGACCATAAAAAACAATGGGTCCGCAATTTATCCACAAACATGCGGATAAATTGCGGCCGCAAAATCACGGTCGTGGGCATGAGGTATTAATTATATGTACCCCACAATGGTGCAATTAAAAAAATAATCTTGTCCCACAAAAAAACAAGCCCTCAAAAGTTTACATAGGTGTAAAAATTAACACGTTCTAGCCATAAAATATAGTCATGAAAAAAGTCACTACATTCTCAAGGCTCAAAATAGCTGCATCCCGAGTGAATTTTGGGAGGTAAAATTTAGGGGTAAATTTACAATTTAAAACTAGAACCAGGGCCGTCCTTAGGGGTGTGCGTCCTGTGGAGTGCACAGGGTGCTGCACCCTCCCAGCCTGTAGGGGGCGCCACTGGGCTCTGCCTCTGCTCTGTCCTCTGCTCTTAGTTACACCCAAGGAGGAAACAAGAACAGAGACAGCAAGAGAAGAGGAGGAAGCTCCACCCTCAGCCCGTCCCTGCAAGAAACTTGTAAACCTGTCAGCAAGGAGAGATGGTAAGTGCCTATGCGTGTATATGTGTGTATATAAGTCTCTGTATGTGTATATTCGTCTGTGTATATGTCTCTTTGTTTGTATGTGTATATGTTCTAGTATGTGTGTCTATATATGTGCCTGTATGTCAATGTATGTGTCTGCATTTTTTCAGTATTAAAGTAGAACAAATAAAATGAAGATATCTGTGCTGCCCCCTATATAATATGCTGTCCCTTAAGAGGAACACCACTTTTTCATATATGGTAGTCTAGAAAATTTTAAAAACTTCATGACAATTAATTAATGGAAATAATCTTTTTGAAGTGTGTCTCCAGTTTGCAGGTGTGCCTGTGTGGGTATAGTTATCAGAGTGTGTTATCTGTGATGTTACATAGGACTGCAGGTAATATCTGCAACATTATCTGTACTCAGAGAGTTATCACTATGGGTTATCTGTGGTGCTACATAGGACTGTGGGTAACATCTACTACATTATCTGCACTGGGTACATATATACATGCCTGAGTTGTTGAGTTGTTATATATGGGTCTGTATGAGAATGTGTCTTTGTGCTTGTATATATATATGTATGTGCCTGTCTGTGTATTTATGTGCGTGTGTGTGCGGGGGGGGGGGGGTTCTGCATATATATATATATATATATATATATATATATATATGTCTGTATGTCTATATATGAGTCTTTTATGTATTTGTTTATGTTCCTGTCTGTGTATTTATGTGCCTGTGTGTCTGTATATATGTGTCTGTATGTCTATATATTTACCTTTTATATATTTATATATTCCAGAATTATGTATATATATATTTGCCTGTTTGTCTAAATATCTGCCCTTATGTATGTACAGTATATATGTTCCAGTATGTTTGTGAATATTGAATGGAAGGGGAAGAAGGGAATAGCATGTGGTTCTGCGACATCCAAACGCAAATATATAATAAAAAAAACTTTATTAGTATATGATTATACAAGAATTATTAAAAGATTGTCCCATTAATTCTGTGTAGGGGACCCCTTATACTGCACTACTAGAGGCAAAAAAAAGCCTATAGGATTGTTTCATTCTAAGGGTATGTGCACACGATAGCAGGCATTTACGTGTGAAAAGACAGACTGTTTTCAAGAGAAAACAGCTGCCTCGTTTCACACGTAAATGCTCCTCCTCGTATTATGCAAGGCGTCTGTGACGCTCGTAAATCTTGAGCTGCTCTTCATTGAGTTCAATGAAGAACGGCTCAAATTACGTTGCAAAGAAGTGCCCTGCACTTCTTTGCCGAGGCAGTCAATTTACGCGTCGTCGTTTGACAGTACGTCGGCAAACCCATTCAAATGAATGGGCAGATGTTTGCCGACGTATTGTAGCCCTATTTTCAGACGTAAAACGAGGCATAATACGCCTCGTTTACGTCTGAAAATAGGTCGTGTGAACCCAGCCTAACAGAGCCAGAAGCAGTGATCACCTTTATTTCATTGTCTACGATCACCACTTCATGTGATTATTCTACGATTGTTCTTATAATGTTTATACTGTAAGGAATGGCAACTAAATAAGCCAAAATAATTGTTACTATTAATGTAAGTCCCTAAATAGTATTGGTAGCTGCCTGCAGTGATATCAAAATAAATAGGTGATAGTTGCTAGCCTAAAGAGCTGGAGGTTCCCTGATCAGGAGAACTGGGCAAGCGGGGTGACCATTGATAATTGTTTGTAGAACTAGGATTGGAGGTGTAGTTTTAGCAACACACTCCACATCAAATGCATGACAGTGAACCTTGTTATACCCCTCTCCCCTGCACCACTGATCACAGCGGAGAAAGTGACAGGCGGCATGACGAGTGAGCTCCAGAGCTGGTCTCACTGACGTGAGCCACTCATGTAACAGTGAGCTACTCAAGGTATATAGATGGTTATATTGCTCTGTCAGTGATGTTAGATCACCTGACAGTGAGCGCCGCCGAATGGCCTCTCGCTCGCCCCGTTGATGTAAATAGCGGAGGTAGCGAGGGAGAACTGGGAGGGGGGTGGGTAGAGATAGATATTGATTGCTGGTTTTGTAAATTGCTAGAAGTACCCTAACATTGAAACTAAACACCCGACGCGCGTTTCGCCGGCATTCCGGCTTGTTCTAGAAGAAGAAGTGTAAATGTAGTAAATATTTTTACTGTAACATTTTTAGCATAAAAAACTTGATACTTAGATTCTGAAAAAGTGTATTTTATTTATTCCTGTAAAGAAGGGCAGAACAACATTTTGCTTCACAGAGACTTTTGGTTGCATAACAGCCGAGGTAAGATTGCAGGTTACCATGACCATCACCAAACCGCAATGTTTTCCTATGATAGAAAATGATTTGCGACAATCGCAAGAATTCTGACAATCAGAATGGTGATTGAGCTGTAGCGATGTTTCTTTATAAAAATCAGGTATATTTGTCAAAGTCGTGTATAATATTTAAAATCATTGACTATATTACTGTTGAATTTATTACATACATGATTTTAGTATATACAATGCTTAATTTTAAAATTAAAATATTTTCTAGTTTTTTTTTTCAGTAAGTACTTATTACGGTGTGTTTATTTTAATTCCTTAAGATAACATTTTACAACATATCCTATTACAAGTATAAATAACATTCTGCAAAATTTCCACAATTTTATTCAAGAATAGATGTTAACACTGTCAATATTAACAAAGGAATATTGTAAAGGTGTCTACAGAATGGTTTCACTGTGTTACTCAGACATGTATTGAAAATGTAATGTGCATGTCTAAACATTTTTACTGTCTGAAAGAAAAAAAGTTTAGGCTTTGTACAAACTTGCATTCAATTTTCCTCAATGGATGACCTTTTTAATCATGGTTCTTGCCTATGGGCTTTCTAACATAAAGATAATCCATTAGACTTAAAATATGTCATTTTTGTATATTGAAAAAATAAGAAAATGGTAGAGAAAGAGTTTGTTTTTTCCTGCAGCTTTTTTATTTATATTATATCTAAATTAATTTCTGTTTCATGATTAGGTTTAAGGATAATGATAATTTAAATTTGATAACATTGTATTTAACTGGTTGAAAAGTCAGAAAGCACAAAGCAAAAATTTAGAAATTGTAATAGTTTTTTTTTTTAAAGTAACAATTTGCTTTACGAGGGCAGCTGTTGGATCTTGTAGACACTAAGCTATTATTCTTTTAGACAGAAAAAGAATGTTGCAAGTTCTGTAGAGCTGCTTCTTAACTTCTCCACCCAGTGGCGTAACTATAGAGGATGCAGCGGTCGCAATTGCAACCAGGCCCCAAAGCCAGGGGGCCACATCAATGAAAAATTACTATAGTAACTGGGGCCTATGTAATAAACTACACGGGCCCCTGTTACTATAGTAACTGACAGTACTTACTTCCCTCTTTCCGGAGCGCAGCGGAGGTTCTGACGTCACAGCGCTGTGCGCAGCACATGACACCACGACGCTATGGGCTGTGCACAACATCCCGACCCTGGATGGAGCTGCTGCCGAAGAGTAGGGTAAGTTTAATATTACTTTCTGCTGAAGCTGATAGGTCGTGGTCCGACTCCCAGAACCCCCGCCAATCAGCTGTTTTGAAGGGGGTGCAACGCTCGTACCGTGCTGGGAAAAGCTGGGTACGATCCAGTACCCCACCATCTGTAGCAAAGGTCGGGCACTGGAGCGGCCGCAGGCTGTTATTATCAGGCTGGAAAAGGCCAAAAACAGTGGCCTTTCCCACCCTGGTAATGTTAGCCTGCTGCTGCTGTGTTTTATCTGGCTGGACAGGCTGGTTATGAAAAATGGGGGAAAACCCACGTCATTTAAAAAAAATAAACATTATAATAATTCGAAAGCACGATCTGGGGTCCCCTCATTTTTATAACCAGCCAGATACAACACAGCAGCAGCAGGCTAGCATTACCAGGGTGGGAAGGGTCACTGTTTTTGGGCTTTCCCAGCCTGATAATAGCAGCCTGCAGCCGCGCCAGTGCCCCTCCGCCACTACAGATGGTCGGGTACTGGATCGTATCCGGCTCTTACCGGTACCCCTAACTGTAGTGGGTACTGGGGTAATAATGGGGATTAGTGTTAGCCACTTCATGTCTAAAACTAAGTCCACCTTAGTAATGGACGTTGTCAATCAGCCAGCAGCTATTACTAAGGCGATAGCAATAAATTTCAAAAAAATACAAAGACGTAGAAAAAATATTTTATTTAAATAAACATCCCACACGAAACTTATTAACCATTTTATTGAGAATAAAAAAAAACGCTGTTATCGAAGTAGTCCTTGAATATGAAGTAGTCGTCCAACAACCGAACTTGTAAAAAACACAAACACACAAAAATAATTAGTAACACATAAAAAAGCAAAACAATTCTTATACTTACCTTTCCTAGGTCCAGCGCTGGAGCCGCAATGTCAGCGAGCTGGGCCCTATATCTAATCCTATTATGTGTGATGCTGTCTGCTGAGCTGCTGTATCTAATCCTAGCCATAGCTATAGGGTCGTAGTGCTATAGGTATGCTGTCTCATATATATATAACATATACACACACATATACATACACGCGTACATATGTATTGGGGCTATTCCCCCTGACATTTTAAGACCTTAGTGACGCCCGTGGCTGCTAGTGCTGCATTGTTGGGTCACTTAGGAGACCCAGCAATGCAGCTGAAAGCTGCGGGCAATCGGCCATGAGAAGTTTGGGAGGGGGCCCATGAAGAACCTTTGCATTGGGGCCCATAAGCCTTTAGCTATGCCCCTGTCTACACCACTGTTGGCAGAGCTGTGAGGCAGTGCAAGGAGTACAGCTGTACAGTTTGTCAGATTTCGACATAATCCGACACAAACATTTTCATATGCCTCCCTATAAAATTAGAGGCATACAGAGGTACAGTAGAGTGCTGATGCACTTCTTCTACAGTCCTATTACTGCTCTGTACAAAATGAAGCCATAATATGATCGTGTGCATGAGCCATTAATCTTATTAAGATACAGTCGAGTGCAAGAGATTAAAGGACTACAATTTCAGCTGAACAGTGTCAGAGCAATTCCTATGAATCCGATTCTCCATCTAGACCAACCGTGTTTTTTTTTAATTGTCTTTATAGAGCATTTGATGATTACCTTCGGCCTTTCGCTGAAAGTATGGCCAGGTGCATGCAATCGCACATTTATAGAGATGGACATTTCAACCATACTAACTATGTAACGTTTACCATTGACACAATTAAAAAAAAAAACTATGCTTTCAATACAGTTATTGGCTATTGGCTTCTGATGCATACTGGCCGAACATATGGCTGAAAGGACACCCTTGGGCATTTAGGCGTATACGTCGGGGGATTGAAACGTTGTATACACTGATAGATGGTGTGAATTTAGCCTTACATATACTACAGCCCTGTACACTATACCCCTAATTTACATCAGTTCCTGCCCATACACATTAGTTGGCAGTCAGCCGAACCAGCCGATGTCATTAGTATCAGCCAACTATCTGATATGTGTGGGGGTGTCCCTACTTTACCCCGACGGCAGCTGTTGGAAAAAAGAAGCATAAAAATTGTTGGATTTCAGCGCTCGATCCTTTGTTCCGGCAGGAGATAAGTCACTGCCAAAGATGTCTGGCAGCAGCTTATTCCCCCCTTTTTATTGAATAAACATGAATGCTCGGCCGAGCCGATTGTGCATTCTTATGTGGGAGTCGGGTGAATAGCTGTCGGACGACAGCTATCTTAAGGGCATTCCGAGATTAACAATGTAATTTTCTCACATGAATCTGGCCTTAGATAGCTGATCAACTGACAGCTATTTCTCCCAACTCCCCATACAGATGCACGATTGGCTCGGCCAAGCATATATGCCTATTAAACAGAAAGGGCGGAACAGTCTGCTCCTGTGAGAGGAAAGAATCTTGCATGTTGAGCTCAAAGACTTGGGATGCCCCCATACGCATTAGATGGTCTGCCAGTCCCACTGCAATTGGCAGATTTGGCCGACAGTCATCTAATAAGTATGGGCACCTATACACACACACACACACACACACACAGAATAAAGATATTTTATTAGAAAGTTAATTTATTTATCTGTATATTTTTATATAGTGGTTGGAATCTGAAATATCCAGAGGAAACCCAAATAGACAAATGGAGAACATACAAACTCCATGCAGATCTTGGCCTTGGCTAGATTCAAACTGGGACCTTAATGTTGTAAGGTAACAGTGATAACAATGAAGTCCCCATGCAGACCCTGCCATTTTTGCCAGAAGAGTAAGAACCATGTTCTTTTCCAAAGAACACCTTATTCGAGCATGATTACTTAAAAAAAATGAGTGAGAACCCCCCTAATTTTAAGCAGGGACCCATCACCAGGGCCACTACTATTGGGTGTACAGCCACTAAGATAAAAGGACTCCTGTAGATACAATGTATACAAAATGAGAGTTATTATGACATGTTGGTCCATTTATAAAATGCTGTCACAAAAAGAAAGTGAAAAAAAACAACAATTCTGCAATGTCATTTCATGTTTGCAGGTGGCTGAGACATCAACAATTCACATTCCCAGGTGTACGTGAGCTCCATTTTCTTTAGAAACATTTCTACCAATGTATTTTTTTCCATTCTACACTGGTCATACCGAAAACTGAAAAGATATTTTGTGCAATTTGGTTGTGGTAAGTGATTTGGATGTGGTAAGTGATTGTGAACAGTTATGTTTATTTGCTATTTTATTTTATAGTTATTTACATTCCTAAAGGTCCAATTAGATGGTGTTTTTGTAAGAAATTATTAATTCAATCATTTTTATATTACCTTTATCGGTGTTAATAATCATAGTGGTAAAATATAATGGTATTCATTGCTTGGGTCATTTCATATTACACAAAGCCTCTGTCGGCAGTGAAGGAAGGAATGTTTCATTAATTCAGTTCACTTTGTGATTTTCTTGCATTCAAAGTTTATTATTTTAACATTTGTTTTTGGAAAAGTCAAACTGTAATTTTATACATGTTAATCTCATAATGATAGAAAGGCATTTGTAGCCCCTAAGGTGGTGTTGTACAGAATCAATTATAATGAAATGAGCGTTTGAATGTCGAATCCATACAGGGAAGATTTTCAAATATGTTTAACAATATACTATAACATATTAAACTCCCTTTCATAAAAGAATGACTCTTTCAACAGTAATATAAAATATGTACATTTCAGTGATAACACTAGCACATAACTAGAGGTTACAAAGATATTAGATTTCCCACCTACTCCCTTGCTTTTTGACTTAACATAAAAGTTAAACATGTAAGCATGGCTATTCTCTAATATGACTGTGTAGTTACATTGAAGCAAAAACAAGTTTCTTTCCATGAATTGGCTTTTATATTTCACAGATATGTTCTGAGGCGATGTTTAGTATTCTATCATAGATATTGATTAATTCAATTCATTATTCTAATATCAGATAGACAAAAAGTTACAACCTTGTACAATAACTTATTAAAGCTATCATACTATAAATGGTCAATTAATGTGGGCCGATCCCTGCAATAATCTAATGTGTATGGGTCTCATGTTGGCAGATAATGGAGAAATAAGGATTCTTCCTGTTGATAGGATCAGCCTAACTGAGTGTGCATGTTTATGGGGAAGTCAGGGAGATAGGTATTGGCGAATTAGTGTTTTTCCAACAGCTATCTTACGTGTATGGTCAGCCTTAAAGAGGCTCTGTCACCAGATTTTCAAACCCCTTTCTCCTATTGCAGCAGATCGGCGCTGCAATGTAGATAACAGTAACGTTTTTTGTTTTTTTTTAAAACGAGCATTTTTGGCCAAGTTATGACCATTTTTATATTTATGCAAATGAGCCTTTCTTAAGTACAACTGGGCGTGTTTAAAGTTATGTCCAAGTGGGCGTGTATTGTGTTCGTTACATCTGGGCGTTTTTACTTGTTTGACTAGCTGGGCGTTGTGAATAGAAGTGTATGATGCTGACGAATCAGCATCAGTTGATAAATGTAGGATATAAGTCATATAATGGCCAGAAATAGTGTTATTCCTCATGTACACACACATGAAAACTTATTCTGAAATGCTACCTGAAACGACAGTTACTCTTTAAAGGGAATACGGCACATACAACCCCATAGAGAATGCGAACGGGAGCCGTTCCATTCACAGAAGCGTACGCCGTCACAGAGTGAAATCCAGCGCCATTTTCATGTGGACCGGAAGCCGCTGCCGGACAGTAAGATGACGACTTACGGTCGCGGCTTCCGGCCATATCTTTAACAAAGCGAAGGTGCAAGGAGCGTAGACCAGCGGAGGCGGCGGAGGCAGGAGCAGGTAATTTATGTTCGCGTATGTGATGTGTGTATTATGTTCGTGTATGTTCGTGTGATACTGTCTGCTGAGCCCTGTATCTAATCCTCCTACACTGTGCAGTCACTCAGAAAATGGCGGCACACAGTGTAGGAGGTTTGAAGACCTTCAAACCCCTCCTTCTCCTGCCACTAGCCAGAAGAAGGGAGAAGGGATTGTGTGAGGACACTAGAGGAGAGTGTGTCCACCCCAAATTTGCAGCATAAATCAATGAGGTTACTTTAACATTAGAATTTAATTTATAATATTTCCTGACTTGTGAAAAAATTAAATTATTGTTTAACTGAAAAAAAAAAAACATTTCTAGCGACACATTCCCTTTAAGAGTATGCCACTATTAAGGTACTTCCATTTTTGTAGTCTTCCTCAGGTTAAACCATGGTAATAATTTAGATATAATAAATATACACTTATAAGATTCATGTGTTGCATCTGTTTCATACAGTATGTGCTTCGTATAGATGCATGATGACTGAAAACAGCTGAGAAGGTATAACCCCTACATTCCTCAAGATATCAATTCAAACAAATAGAAAGGTCAAAACTGAAGAATTTTTCTGTACATAAATCTGAGAGCAGGTAATCATCTGGTTATTCTAGCTTAAAATACTTGGAAATTTAGCTTCCATAGAGATATCTATTTTCATTTGTCCGGATGGAGACTATTCTGGTGATATCCTCGAGATTTAGTTTTTTAATGGGAAGAACTTGCATCCAGTAGACATATTAATCTAAAAGAGAGAACAAAAAACACGGCGCAACATGGTGCAGGTCACAAAACTATAGAGGAACAAACAGGACACAAATAAGGTGATAACTGCTCACCTATTAGAGTTGTGCAAAAGCAGGCACAACTCTGGTTATAGATACGAATGGTAGATATGATGGAGCTGCAGCTAGGTTCAAAAGCTGGTCCCCTGAGAGGAAGAACCGCTATAGTAGGAAGTCAGGTATAATGAAAAAGGAACCACGTTATAGCGCTGCTACCACCAAGTGACCATATAATTAGTAATAATTATGGCTTTATTGTAAAGGCTACGCGTTTCAACGCCGAACAGGCGTCTTCATCAGGCAAAGTGAAAAGGAAACCATGATGAGTACCTTATATAGTATTTGACAGCATGCTCAAAAAGACTTGAATTGAAAAAAACGTCAAAACAGGGGTCAGATTATCTCAATGACGGGGTCAGATCGATGTAAACAAAAGATAGGCTTGGAAATACATTACATAAAGTCAAGAAACAATATAAGTCAGAATTACATGAGATAGACAGTAACAGTGGTGCATAACAGAAGTAGAAAAATAAAGAATTGTCTAAAAATAAATATAGATGATGAAAAATTTTCGTAATTTTTTTTTTGCAGAAATGTTAACCCCAGACGTTGGCTAAAATAAGACTCTAACTAGTCTATATTACAAGAAGGTAAAAACATATATACCAGGGAATAGGAATAAACATTATTATGATTATTACGTAAAATAAGAATGTGTGAACTCACCGCTGGTTGTGGGCATTGTTTGCAGGAGGCTACAGGGAAAACACAGGCAGACGCTCTACTGAGCATCCCTGGCGTCATAGCAACACTAGTCAAATGAATGCCAAACTATGGTGGCCGACAGGGGAAAAAAACACACACAAGTACATCCCATATGAGAGATGCAAGGGAGATGGCAGTGTTCATGCAATCACGTCAGAACCACGGTAAGCAACCGAGGACAGATGGAGCAGAGAGCAAAGTGTATATAGCGATCCTTATACATAGGGGGAATAGCCGTAAGGGGTATATGATGCTCCATTGTAAAAACAGGGTAAATTGCATACAGTTACATATTACTTAAAGATGTAAAAATAATAAGTATACATATAGATATATGCATATAAATAACTAAATATATACATAAATACATGAACACATGGAGTAACGAAGTAATAAAATATACAGTAAGTATCAGGATTAAACTGGGTAAAAGCATATACAAAAAATAAATTAAATAAGTACTAATCAAGAGCAGTTTCTGAAAGATCATTTAGTCCCCCTGGGCTTAAACTGGCCATTTTGAAGATCCAGTAGTTCTCTCTTTGTTTAAGCTTAATAAACCTATCTGGTATGTTGGTACCAATCTGTTCAATCGGGGTGATAGAAATAAGAAACAGTTTGTTTCAAGAAGCCGATACGGGTATTAAAACGATGCTGGTTTATTCTGCATCTAAGGGTCTGAACAGTCCTTCCTATATATTGCAACTTACAGGGGCATTCAAGCAGATATATTACGAGATCACTGCTACAGTTTTAAAATGTTTTCATTGTCACAGTTTCCCCCGTAACTGTAGAGGGGTATGTTTTGATTTGATGTTTGATATTGGAACAACAAAGACATCTATTATGGCTGCAACAATAGGCCCCTTTGAGCAGTGGGAACATACTCTACCGTTCAAAAGTTTAGGGTCACTTAGAAATTTCCTTATTTTTGAAAGAAAAGCACAGTTTTTTTTCAATCAAGATAACATTTAATTAATCAGAAATACACTCTATACATTGTTAATGTGTTAAATGACTATTCTAGCTGCAAAGGTCTGTTTTTTAATGCAATATCTACATAGGTGTAAAGAGGCCCATTTCCAGGAACCATCACTCCAGTGTTCTAATGGTTAATTGTGTTTGCTAACTGTGTTAGAAGGCTAATGGATGATTAGAAAACACTTGAAAACCCTTGTGCAATTATGTTAGCACCGCTGTAAACAGTTTTGATGATTAGAGGAGCTATAAAACTGACCTTCCTTTGAGCTAGTTGAGAATCTGGAGCATTACATTTGTGGGTTCCATTAAACTCTCAAAATGGCTAGAAAAAGAGAGCTTTCATGTGAAACTCGACAGTCTATTCTTATTCTTAGAAATGAAGGCTATTCCATGCCAGAAATTACCAAGAGACTGAAGATTTCCTACAACGGTGTGTACTACTCCCTTCAGAGGACAGCACACACAGGCTATAACCAGAGTAGAAAGAGAAGTGGGAGACCCCGCTGCACAACTGAGCAACAAGACAAGTACATTAGAGTTTTCTAGTTTGAGAAATAGACGCCTCACAGGTCCTCAACTGGCATTAAATAGTACCCGCAAAACGCCAGTGTCAACGTCTACAGTGAAGAGGCGACTCCGGGATGCTGGCCTTCAGGGCAGAGTGGCAAAGAAAAAGCCATATTTGAGACTGGCTAATAAAAGGAAAAGAATAATATGGGCAAAAGCACACAGACATTGGACAGAGGAAGTGTAATGGCAGGAAGGAGGTGAAGGGAACAAGTGAGCCCTAATCTACCCACCGCCCTGTCCCTGCCTACTTGCAACGACCCGCCCTAGGCGACGGGGTGCAACTTGGCGGCGGTCCCTACTCTGTCTAAGTGCAAGGGAGTACAAACAGGGAACACGCAAGGGAATACAGTAGCCCACGGAACGCCGCGAGGAAACGGAGCGGTGAATGAGCCAGTCAGGATCAGGAAGTAGTGGAGTATACAAACGGGAGCACGGAGCAGAAGCAAGCCAGGGGCAGAGCAACGCAGGATAAACGGAACTGAAGCAAGGCAGAAGCACGGCAGAAGCAGGCTGGAGCAAGGCAGCAGTGGGGCCAGGAATCCAAGAAGAATAACAAGCAAGGAGGAAGAGAAAACGGCAGGTATAAAAGGACAGGGGGCGGAGCTAACTCTGACTGACCAGGCCGCGATAGGCTCTCCCACTCCTGAGCCTGCCACCCTGATTGGTGGGAGCAGGTGTCAGTCTCAGAGGTCTGGCCTCAGGTGTCCACTGATTAATCCTGGGAGTATACCCAGACGTAGTGCCTGGCAGATCCTTTACAGTACTCCCCCTTTTATGAGGGGCCACCGGACCCTCACTAAGAGGACCCGGTTTAGTGGGGAAGAGAAGGTGGAACCTCCTGATCAATACCCCAGCGTGAACATCTCGAGCAGGTACCCAAGTCCTCTCCTCCGGCCCGTATCCTCTCCAATGGACCAGGTACTGGAGGGAGCCCTGGATCATCCTACTGTCCACAATCTTGGCCACCTCGAATTCCACCCCCTCAGGGGTGAGAACGGGAACAGGAGGTTTCCTCGAGGGGGACCAGGACGGGGAGCAGCGTTTCAGGAGGGAGGCATGGAAGACGTCGTGTATGCGAAAGGATGGGGGCAGCTCCAGACGGAAGGATACAGGGTTGAGGACTTCAATGACCTTATAAGGTCCAATAAATCGGGGAGCAAACTTCCTGGACGGGACCTTAAGGCGCAAGTTCCTCGACGACAACCACACCAGATCCCCGACGACAAACCGGGGCTTAGCAGAACGTCTACAATCAGCCTGAATCTTTTGTACGCTCTGGGACGCCTCTAGGTTCTTCTGAACCTGGGCCCAGACTGTGCACATTTCCCGATGAACGTCCTCTACCTCGGGATTATTGGAACAACCAGGGGAAACGGAGGAGAACCTAGGATTAAACCCGAAATTACAGAAAAACGGGGAGACCCCTGACGAGTTACTGACCCGGTTATTCAGGGAAAATTCGGCGAGGGGAAGGAATGAGACCCAATCAAATTGACAGTCAGAAATGAAACACCTTAAATATTGTTCCAGGGATTGGTTAGTCCTTTCCGTTTGGCCATTAGTTTCGGGATGGAAGGCGGAGGAGAAGGATAGATCAATCTCCAACTTTTTACAAAAAGCTCTCCAAAATAAGGAAACAA
This sequence comes from Rhinoderma darwinii, assembly GCF_050947455.1. Lineage (NCBI taxonomy): Eukaryota > Metazoa > Chordata > Amphibia > Anura > Rhinodermatidae > Rhinoderma > Rhinoderma darwinii. The sequence continues at coordinate 440,473,261 of NC_134687.1, forward strand.
ATTGTACCCCTCTGTCCGAAACGATATTGACTGGGGCCCCATGGAGACGCAGAATGTGTTTCACAAACAAAGAAGCTAACGTCTTGGCGTTAGGTAGTTTCTTAAGGGGCACAAAGTGGCACATCTTGCTGAAGCGGTCTACTACCACCCACACCACCGACTTGCCCTGAGATGGAGGCAAATCGGTGATAAAATCCATGTAGATATGGGTCCAAGGTCTCTGGGGAATGGGCAAGGAACGTAGTAAGCCCGCAGGTCGGGACCTAGGGGTCTTGGACCTAGCACAGACCTCACAAGCGGCGACGTAAGCCCTAACGTCTTTAGGCAACCCAGGCCACCAATAGTTTCTGGTAATGAGGAGTTTGGTACCCAAGATGCCAGGATGACCAGATAGAGCGGAGTCATGGTTTTCCCTGAGTACCCTTAGCCGGTATTGCAGGGGGACAAACAGTTTGTCCCCAGGGAGGTTCCCGGGAGCTGAACCTTGATCAGCCGCGATGTCAGAGGCTAAGTCAGAATCAGTGGCAGAAACAATTATACCAGGAGGCAAAATACAAGCAGGATCCTTCTCAGAAGGAGGATTAGCCATGAAACTACGTGACAGTGCATCAGCCTTAATATTTTTGGACCCAGCCCTATAGGTAACCAAGAAATTAAATCTGGTAAAGAATAGTGCCCAACGAGCTTGTCTAGGATCAAGCCTCCGGGCAGATTCTAGGAAAACCAGATTCTTGTGGTCAGTAAGGACCGTTACCTGGTGTCTGGCCCCCTCCAAGAAGTGACGCCACTCTTCAAAAGCCCATTTAATGGCTAAAAGTTTGCGGTTGCCAATATCATAGTTACACTCCGTGGGCGAAAACTTCCTAGAGAAGTAAGCACAGGGGCGGAGATGGGTGAGGGAGCTGGTACCCTGGGACAAGACGGCCCCCACTCCCACCTCGGACGCGTCAACCTCCACAATAAATGGCTCCCTTTGGTTGGGCTGAACCAGCACGGGGGCCGAGATAAAGCACTTCTTGAGGGTCTCAAAAGCCTGGACGGCCTCAGGGGGCCAATGGAGGACATCAGCACCCTTGCGAGTGAGGTCCGTAAGAGGCTTAGCGACGACCGAGAAGTTGGCAATAAATCTCCTGTAATAATTAGCGAACCCCAAAAAACACTGTAGCGCCTTCAGGGAGGCAGGTTGGACTTATTCCGCCACAGCCTGAACCTTGGCAGGGTCCATGCAGAATTCATGAGGAGTGAGGATTTGACCTAAAAATGGTATCTCCTGTACCCCAAACACACATTTTTCGGTCTTCGCAAACAGATTATTTTCCCGAAGGACCTGGAGGACCTTCCTGACATGCTCCACGTGCGAGGACCAGTCCTTGGAAAACACCAGTATGTCATCAAGGTACACTACAAGAAAATTACCCAGGTAATCTCTCAGAATTTCATTAATAAAATTCTGGAAGACGGCAGGGGCATTACACAACCCAAAGGGCATGACTAGGTATTCGAAATGACCTTCGGGTGTGTTGAACGCAGTTTTCCACTCATCCCCCTCTTTGATGCGGATAAGGTTATATGCCCCCCGTAGATCGAACTTAGAGAACCATTGGGCCCCCTGAACCTGATTAAAAAGATCCGGAATCAAAGGAAGGGGATACTGGTTCCTTACTGTGACCTTATTCAAGTTCCGATAATCAATGCACGGCCTAAGACCACCATCCTTCTTCCCCACGAAGAAGAAGCCAGCACCTACAGGAGAAGTCGAGGGGCGAATGAAACCCTTGGCCAGGCATTCTTGGATATACTCCCTCATAGCTTTACGTTCAGGACATGAAAGATTAAATATCCTCCCCTTAGGAAGCTTGGCACCAGGCACCAAATCGATGGCGCAATCGTAATCTCTATGAGGGGGCAACACCTCGGAGACCTCCTTAGAAAACACATCAGCGAAGTCCTGAACAAATTCAGGAAGCGTGTTTACCTCCTCCCGGGGAGAAATAGAGTTAACAGAAAGACATGACATCAGGCATTCACTACCCCATTTGGTAAGCTCCCCAGTATTCCAATCAAACGTGGGATTATGCAACTGCAACCAGGGAAGACCTAATACCAGATCAGACGATAATCCCTGCATCACCAGTACAGAGCACTGCTCCAAATGCATGGAGCCAACACGGAGTTCAAAAACAGGAGTATGCTGAGTAAAATAACCATTAGCAAGAGGAGTGGAGTCGATACCTACTACAGGGATAGGATAAGGTAAATCAATAAAAGGCATCTTTAGAGACATAGCAAATTCCACAGACATGATATTAGCAGATGAGCCCGAATCCACGAAGGCACTGCCAGTGGCAGACCGGCCAGCAAACGAGACCTGAAAGGGAAGCAAAACCTTATTGCGTTTAGTATTAACGGGAAATACCTGTGCGCCCAAGTGACCTCCCCGATGATCACTTAGGCGCGGAAGTTTTCCGGCTGCTTATTCTTGCGCCTGGGACAGGTGTTCAGTAGATGCTTGTCGTCCCCACAATAGAAGCAGAGACCATTCTTCCAGCGAAACTCTCTACGTTGTCGAGGGGACATGGAGGCCCCCGAGTTGCATAGGTACCTCTGAGTCCTCCGTGGAAGAGCGAGGAGACGGGACCTCGGGGGGAATCGCAGAGCAGTCAGAGGGGAAAACATTGAAACGTTCAAGCTGACGTTCCCTGAGACGTCGGTCAAGTCGTACTGCTAGGGCCATAACCTGGTCTAGGGAGTCAGAAGAGGGGTAGCTAACCAGCAGATCCTTCAGGGCGTCAGATAAACCTAACCTAAACTGGCACTTTAGGGCCGGGTCGTTCCACCGAGAAGCTACGCACCACTTTCTAAAATCAGCACAGTATTCCTCAACAGGTCTCCTACCCTGACGTAAGGTCACCAGCTGACTCTCGGCTAAGGCAGTCCTGTCAGTCTCGTCGTAAATGAGACCGAGGGCAGAGAAAAACCGATCAACGGAGGAAAGTTCAGGGGCGTCAGGAGCCAAGGAGAAGGCCCACTCTTGGGGCCCTTCCTGGAGTCGGGATATAATGATACCCACCCGCTGGTTCTCGGAACCTGAGGAGTGAGGTCTTAGGCGGAAATAAAGTCTGCAACTCTCCCGGAAGGAGAGAAAAGTCTTACGGTCCCCTGAGAACCGGTCAGGTAACTTGAGGTTGGGTTCTAAAGGTGAGGTGAGGGGTACTACAAAGGCAGCGTCAGACTGATTGACCCTCTGAGCCAGGGCCTGGACCTGTAGGGAGAGGCCCTGCATCTGCTGGGTCAGGTTCTCAAGGGGGTCCATGATAGCGTCAGCGTAGAAGAAATGGTAGACTAGGTAAGGGCTTGTTATTATGTAATGGCAGGAAGGAGGTGAAGGGAACAAGTGAGCCCTAATCTACCCACCGCCCTGTCCCTGCCTACTTGCAACGACCCGCCCTAGGCGACGGGGTGCAACTTGGCGGCGGTCCCTACGCTGTCTAAGTGCAAGGGAGTACAAACAGGGAACACGCAAGGGAATACAGTAGCCCACGGAACGCCGCGAGGAAACGGAGCGGTGAATGAGCCAGTCAGGATCAGGAAGTAGTGGAGTATACAAACGGGAGCACGGAGCAGAAGCAAGCCAGGGGCAGAGAAACGCAGGATAAACGGAACTGAAGCAAGGCAGAAGCACGGCAGAAGCAGGCTGGAGCAAGGCAGCAGTGGGGCCAGGAATCCAAGAAGAATAACAAGCAAGGAGGAAGAGAAAACGGCAGGTATAAATGGACAGGGGGCGGAGCTAACTCTGACTGACCAGGCCGCGATAGGCTCTCCCACTCCTGAGCCTGCCACCCTGATTGGTGGGAGCAGGTGTCAGTCTCAGAGGTCTGGCCTCAGGTGTCGACTGATTAATCCTGGGAGTATACCCAGACGTAGTGCCTGGCAGATCCTTTACAGGAAGATTGGAAAAAAGTGTTATGAACAGACGAATCGAAGTTTGAGGTGTTTGGATCACACAGAAGAACATTTGTGCGACGCAGAACAACTGAAAAGATGCTGGAAGAGTGCCTGACGCCATCTGTCAAGCATGGTGGAGGTAATGTGATGGTCTGGGGTTGCTTAGGTGCTGGTAAAGTGGGAGATTTGTACAAGGTAAAAGGGATTTTGAATAAGGAAGGCTATCACTCCATTTTGCAACGCCATGCCATACCCTGTGGACAGCGCTTGATTGGAGCCAATTTCATCCTACAACAGGACAATGACCCAAAGCACACCTCTAAATTATTCAAGAACTATTTAGGGAAGAAGCAGGCAGCTGGTATTCTATCTGTATTGGAGTGGCCAGCGCAGTCACCAGATCTCAACCCCATAGAGCTGTTGTGGGAGCAGCTTGACCGTATGGTACGCAAGAAGTGCCCATCAAGCCAATCCAACTTGTGGGAGGGGCTTCTGGAAGCATGGGGTGACATTTCTCCCGATTACCTCAGCAAATTAACAGCTAGAATGCCAAAGGTCTGCAATGCTGTAATTGCTGCAAATGGAGCGTTCTTTGACGAAAGCAAAGTTTGAAGGAGAAAATTATTATTTCAAATAAAAATCATTATTTCTAACCTTGTCAATGTCTTGACTATATTTTCTAATCATTTTGCAACTCATTTGATAAATATAAGTGTGAGTTTTCATGGAAAACACAAAATTGCCTGGGCGACCCCAAACGGTAGTGTACTTGCACTTTTAGTTGTTATTGGAGGTAACCTGCTAGGAGCTATTAGATTCCTAAGTGTCTGTGATCTCCTAAAAGTGATTGGCGGAACATCGGGGAGCAATTCCTTGAGATAAGTATCGCTTTTGAGTATATGCCAATGTTTATTCAATGTTGTTCTTAGAAATGTATTCCCTATATTGAAGGATGTAATAAAGTTGTGTTTTTTATAATTGGGTTCTTTCAACTTAGTGGAAGAAGGGTGAATACAAGAGTCTTGGGACAATGTAACAGCTCTTTCATAGGCGCCTTTAATAAGGCTGGTTGGAGAAAAAAAAATCTTTAAATCTTTTGGACAGTATTTTACTTTCTTGTTTGAATTGCTTATTGTTGGAGCAATTCTTCCGGATGCGTCTATATTGGCCAATAGGTATGTTTTTAAGCCAGGCTGGGAAATGGGCACTTTTAAAATCCAAATAGCTGTTCACATCGGCAGTCTTAAAATATGTAGGTGTGACTAATGAGTCATTAACTTCTTTGCTTATGGTAAGATCTAAAACAAGACATGTTGGATATTTTCTGTCATTATAGAGACTACTAGTACTGCCTGTGGTTGAGCAAGTTACGTCTAACTATCTGCTAAAATAAACATGTCAACTGATCATTTTGGCTGCTCAGATAATATTCCTGAACCTCGTCTTATTCAAATGCTGTTTTGCAGTTTTTGTTCCAGTAAGGAAAATTGAAAGGCATACTGCTGATACATACCCCCAGTTGTGAAGCAATAGGTGGTGCAAAGGTTGTAATTCCACCTAGGCCTCAGAGAGTCCAAAGTCCCTCTGCCACATAATAAACCAGCTGCACTAAAAATGGCATATGAACGTTGTACATGGTTTGCTTATGGCCCGTGGATATTAAAATGATACGCCTGCATATTCCTGTAGTCCAGATAAATATTTGATTCTGTAGAGAATAGTTCTTAAGGTTGATGTGCTTAATCGGGTTCACAATTATTTTTATGTAGCTGAGATGTTTTGCTCTATCTATGTAATACCTCTTTAACTTGTTCCCGACCGCTGGCTGTGTTTTTACGGCCAGCGGTCAGGGTCCTTAAAACCTGCGCCATAGACTTTTTACGGCTCAGGTTTTAACTTGCTGCCCGAGCGATCGGGCAGCTGAATGTCAGGTCTCTGGCTGTCAGTGACTGCCGGGGACCCTGAGGAGAAGCTTTCACTGCTTCTGTCTTCTACGATCACTTGTACACAGCGCTGAATGTGTGCTGTGTATAGGAATAGAGACAGCAGCTGCGATGCTGTCTCTATTCCTCCCGGTGTTCATGTGACTGGTCACATGATCGCCGGGTGCCGTTACTGACAGACTGCTGCTGGGTCTTACTAGACCCAGCACAGCCCTATTAGTGACAATCGTCACTATGAGAGGGCTGATTTCCCCTGTAACTGGGGCTGCTGTGCAGCTCCAGCTATAGTGGAAAAACATGGTGTAAAAGAAAGAAAAAAAATATATAAAGTTCCTCAAAGGTCTATTTTGACCTTTGAGGGACAGACCATAGTAATAAAAAAATAGTTTAGTAAAGTGCAAAAAAAAATTAATAATAAATACACATAAAATGCCCACCCCAAAAATAAACGTTCCCCCCCCCCGCCAATCATTGTTGTAACGCTAGCGCTGACCCAATTACCCTAATATAGACATGTAATATATTCAAATTTACGGTAGACAATGACGATCACAAATAAAAGGTCTATTTTAGGGTAAAACTATGTTATTACCAAAAAAATTGCTGAAACTTAAAAAAGCTTATTTTTTTACTATTATTTTCAAACTTTAAGAATAAAAAATTCTAAAATAGCAAAAAGGATGTGTATAAAAACGATAAAAATAAGAAACCTGCATTGTCTACGGAAAAAACATCGCAAAAATCACGTCGTTAGCACAACAAATAAAAAAGTTATAGCCATTTAACTAACACGTGTTAAAAATGGCTAAACCGTGTCTAGTCCTGAAAGCGCAAAATAGCCCAGTCCTGAACTGGTTAATAGACTCATTTAACTTCTACAGTCATTTAGTTTGCTATAGAGAAGAATAAGGTTGAAGAGAAGAGTTTTGACAGTCGGTTCCTCTTGGTAGTAAGTGACACAAGTTCTTTGATGATATCAGACACCATTTCATCAATAGTATCTCTAAACTCTTTGTTGTCATCCTGAATATCTTGTTTTGCATTGTTTCTGTATGCAGTAAACTACATGGGAATCTGACACTTCTTTGAGAGTATTTTGTAAGTGTGTTTTCTTTTCTCTTGGGCGGTGATATGACATGATGTGACATGATCTTTTTTTCAAAGTGACTGGACTGAAAAATGTCTCATGATGTTGGATTTCTTGGGGAGGAAACGGGAATCCTTTACCAAGGTTATCTACTTCTTGGATGGGAGTAAAGACCTGTATACACTGCTCTATTATCACCCTATTATCACTACAACTTGCTAGTTTCTGAGCGATTGTAGTAATAATTTGCCGGTATAAACAATATAACTGTTGCTAATAGTTGATCTTATCACAATAAAAAAATTATTGTTATCTGAGGCATTTATATTTACAATATACACTGTTGCCCACCACTGGGCTCTAGCAAAGGCCATAAATAGGCAACAATAACGCCACGACGCAGATTGTCCTGATGTAAACTATCATCAGATCCATGTTGCACAACTTTTTCCACCACTGATTGTTCGTCCATGAAGAGAAAAGAAGTAATAGTAATAGATTAAGGGCCCATTCACATGAACGTTAATCTCGCCCGTGTGCTGTGAATGGAAATCACGCAGAGCCCACGGACCCATTGATTTCAATGGGGCCGTTCACACATGCAGGAGTTTTCACGCAGAGAGAGTCCGTTGCGTGAAACTCACTGCATGTCCTATATTGGTTCATTTTCATGCACCTATGCACCCATTGAAGTCAATGGGTGCGTGAAAACCATGCACAGCACATGGATGCACCGTGTGCTGTGCGTGATTTGCGCATCAATTCCATTAAAAAAAATAATAATTTGCTTTGCGAGTGCGTGAAAAACACATGCCACTCGCAAAGCACAGATGCAACGCACATGGACCAGATTTAAGCGCGGTTTTTTACTTCCGTAAATCTGTCATGCTCGTGTGAATGTAGCCTAAGCCACGTCTAACCATGATGCTCAAAATGTTTTATGATGGCTTTGTTTTTATCCTTCCTTATCACTGATGTTCTTATTCATGAAGTATAGGCAGTTCCATAGTAAATACAGATATATATATATATATATATATATATATATATATATGACAGTTGGAAATGTTTTGAATTCATTTCTAGGTTTACTTTCTACTGTAGCAAAAGCTGAACGGTACATGTTGCAATTATCTGAAAAGAATTCTTGTTGTGGAGTGTCTCTTCAGATAATAAATGTATGGCCATCCTTTGACGTTTCCAAACAGGATTTATATTCTGAGATGCAAAACAAATGTTGTCTGGCTTACAAAACAAAAACAAATATCCTATTAGGAAATTTTGCGCTATCGAGTAATATAGGACGCTCATTCATCTGACAGAGTGGAGAGCAACTTTCAAAAAGCGTCTCTCTGGAGGACCCAATAACTCTGGGCATTTTTTTGAACGGCCCTTTGATTTCAATGTAAACTGTGTAATGCCTTATTTCCCCTGTGATGGCACTATAAGGGAATTGAACACTTGCTGCCATGTTCTGCCACAGTTAAGGGCCGGTTCACATCAGCGTTCGCTTTCCATTCAGGGGTTCCGTCGGAGGTTTCCGTCGTGGAACCCTGCAACGGAAAGTCAAACGGAAACCACAGCTTCTGTTTGCATCACTATTGATATCAATGGTTTCCGTTTGTCACCATTCCGGCAGGTTTCCGATTTTCCAACAGAATCAATAGTGCAATCGACTGTGCTATTGATTTAATCGAAAAAAACGGAAACCTGCCGGAACGGTGACAAACGGAAACCATTAGCAATGTTTCCGTCACCATTGATATCAATAGTGATGCAAACTGAAGCTGTGGTTGCCGTTTGACTTTCCGTTTCGGGGTTCCACGACGGAAACCTCCGACGGAACCCCTGAACGGAAAGCAAATGCTGATGTGAACCGGCCCTAACAGTTGAACTTCTGCTTTGTTCTGATAAATGGGAGACCCTTCCAACAAAAAGGATTTGTCCAAAGTGTATAATGTATATGTATACATTATTGAGGGCAGAGACAACTGTGCTATTTTTCTTGTGCGTGGATGAAATGAGACTCAATTGTCTTTATTATTGGATTGTTAATGTCTTGTGGGTGTGTTTGTTCGAGGTTTTGTTTTTTTTTACTTTATTTAAAAATACATAAACTTCCCCCTACCTCGTTTCCCTCTCCCTTGTGTTAATATATAAGATTTTTGGGATGTTAGTTTTATGATGATAGATATATAGATATATAGATAGAGAGATTTTTGTTTCTTTCAAGGTATCAAACTATACTTTAAGATCTGTGTTTCTTAAAGTTCAACCTTACTATTTTACATTACACTGTGTATAATATATTTTTTGATTAAGAGCCAATATGTGATCTGAGTAAAAGCAAAGTGTCAATGGTTTTGCTGAAACACTTCTAGTACATACGCATGATTTACAGTTTGACAAGGTTAGTAAAAGAATATGTTGATAAAATACATAGGTCTATATTATTCGCAATGTTCAACTAGAGCTTTCTGTATACCCAGTTAGAAATCTGCACTCATTATATGCTGGCTGACAGAATTCGTAACTGATTTTTTTTGTAGACAAGCCTTCTTAACTCTCAGTCCATAATTCTCAAAATGTCAGGCAAAGTGTTTGGTCAGATGGTCAATCAAAAAATGAAGTTGCAGCTCCCAATATGAAAAAATGACTCCTTCACGAAATATTAGTGCCCTGCGAATAACCCTCAATGTCCATTATATATATATATATATATATATATATATATATATGTATATGTATATATATATATATATATATATATATATATATATATGCCCTGGCTGATTTTAATTAGTTCAATGCTGGATCCTACCATCCCCAAGTATATGTAGGCTTAGTCCCAGTTCTGGGCGTATGTGCAGAGTAGGTCCCCACCTTACAGAGGTCGTCTTGTCGTGGCAGGTGGACAAACACTTTTTGATCAAAATGTGCACTAAGAACCTCCCTATTTGTAAGTAGATTTAGCAGTAATGCATATTTATTTATATTTAGTGGCTTAGGTGACATTAGTGTTCGCAGTGTGCTGTCGCCATTTCTTTTTCTGCTGTATATTTGCAGCCACAGGTGTTCTTGCACCTGTATACACGTTTTGTATCATTTTGTTGGAATGTGCTGTTCAAATTTTTGTTGTGTTTATGTGATTGATATATGTGGGGTTAGTGACTGCCTCCATTTTTGATCTTGCACTCTTCCCATTCTGCCCTTGGTGATTTTAATCAGTTCAATGCTGGATCCTACCATCCCCAGGTATATATGTAGGCTTAGTCCCAGTTCTGGGTGTATGTGCAGAGTAGGTCCCCACCTTACAGAGGTCGCCTTATCGTGGCAGGTGGGCAAACACTTTTTGATCAAAATGTGCACTAAGAACCTCCCTATTATAAGTAGATTTAGCTTTAGTGCATATTTACTTATATTTAGTGGCTTAGGTGGCATTAGTGTTCGCAGTGTGCTGTCGCCATTCTTTTTCTGCTATATACATATATATATATATATATATATATATATATATATATATATAGATAGATAGATATATCTATATATCTATATATATATATATATATATATATACATATTAAACATGTACGCCGATACTTACAATTTAAATATTACAGCTGATCCTAACCATCTAATACTAGTAGTATTTACTAGAGTAAAGCTTATTTACCCTTTCATCCTCAAATGTTTAAAGGTGATTAAAGAAAATTGCAACTGCTTATGGAAAGACATAACAAAAAAGCCCAAACTCTTCTTTTAATTCCCCTGCTGCTTTAGCATTGCCAGTCCAGCGGTCCCCACCAGTCTGTGTTTATATTGCTGAAAAGATGACATGCCATAGCAGTGATTGGCTGGAGAAGTCACATGTCAGTATGACGTTGCTTTAGCAGTGAAAACACAGACCAGCAGTCGATCACATGACAGGCGGCGCTAGAGATGGGGTGGATTTAGAAGGTGAGTATGAACATTTTAATCTTTGTTTGTTTTTTTCAAGACCAGAAAATTCGTTTAACCCCTTCCCCTGCTTACATTCTGGGCCCTAATGACCAAGCAATTTTTATAGTTTTTCCATCATCACATTCAAAGAGCTATAACTTTTTTTTTTTTGTGTCAACATAACTGTATCTTGTTTTTTGCAGGACAAATTGTACTTTTTAATAGCACCATTTTGAGGTACATATTATTTATTGATTAACTTTTATTAACTTTTTTGGGGGGGAATAGAAAAAAAACGGACATTTCGAAACACTTTTTTGAGTCCTAAATCTACGCCGTTTACCGTATGGTATAAATAACACAATAATTTTATTCAGTGGGTTGTTACGATTGCAACGATACGAAATTTGTATAGATTTTGTATGTTTTACTACTTTTACACAGTAAAAACACTTTTTTTTCAAAATTATTTGTTTTTGTGTCTCCATATTTGAAGAGCCATAACTTTTTTACTGTTCCGCTGATGCAGTTGTATGAGGGCTTTTTTTTAAGGATGACTTGTAGTTTTTATTGGTACCATTTTGGAGTAGATGCGACTTTTTGATCACTTTTTATCACATTTTTTTAAAGTCCGGATTCACAGAAAACAGCAATTTTTACATTGTTTCTTATTTTATTTTTTTACGCCGTTCTCCGTGCAGGTTAAATAATGTAATAACTTTATAGTCGGGGTCATTACGAATGCGGCGATACCAAATATGTGTAACTTTTTTGCTTTATTTTGTTGTTTTTTTTAATAGTAAAGCATTTTGTAAGTTTTTTCATTTTTCTTCAAATTTTTTTAAATTAACTTTATTAAACTGCCTCTCGCATGACCTAGCAGGCATTTACTTCAGGCAGACCTGGGGGCCTTTATTAGGCCCCCCCGGCTGCCATCGGAGACACAGACACTCGGCAATCTTATCTCCGGGTGTCAAAACTCAGATGCGACACTCGCTATTGAGCGCCGCATCTGAGGGGTTAAACTGGTGAGATTGATACTGATATCGATCTCGACCCTTTGAGCAGGGCTGCTCCCGAAGGTAGCTGAGAGCAGGGAGATTTAACGGCTCCCTGCTCTGTTTATTTATTCCGATGCAGCGCCGTGAAAAGGCTATTGCATCAGAATAAAGCCCATTAGTGGCCCTGCCTCCAGCCCCGCCTCCTATCAGAATCACGATATACTGCAATACATAAGTATTGCAGTATATAGTCCAAGCTACCCAACGATCGCCAGTTCGAGTCCCCTAGGGACTAATAAAAATAGTAAAAATCAGTAATAGGTTTTTTATGTATAAAAAAAATAATTAAAAAATAAATAAATTCCTATTTCCCCAATACAGCATTGTAAAAAAATAAAAATAATAAACACTATTAGTATTGCAGAATCCGTATAAGTGTGAACTACTACAATATAACACTATTTAATATGCATGGTGAACGCCGTAGATAACGAAAGTAAAACGCCAGAATTACTGTTTTTTTGGTCACGCCATTTCCAACAAAAAATTGAATAAAATGTGATCAAAAACTTTCATGTACCCCAAAATAGTACCATTAAAAACTACAGCTCGTTTTGCAAAAAATATGCGCTCATATCGCTAAATAAAAAGTTATGTCTCTCAAAATTTGGTGACACAAAATAAATTAAATTATTTCCTTGTAAAAGTAGTAAAATATAAAGAAAACTGTCAAAATTTGGTATCGCCGTAATCATATTGACCCGCAGAATAAAATTAACATGTCATTTTAATTGCACAGCGAACACCGTAAAAACAAAGCGCAAAAAACAATGGCGGATTTGCTGTTTTCTTTTCAGTTGCAACACCACAAAGAATTGATTTCCTGTTTCCTACCAGATTATATGGTTTAATAAATGGCGCCATGCTGAACTACAACTCGTCTGGCAATAATGAAGCCCTCATAGGGCTATATCGATGGAGTAATAAAAGTTATGGCTTTTGGAATGTGGGGGGTGAAAAAATGAAAATGAAAATCTGAAAAATGCTGCCGTCGGGAAGGGGTTAATAAATCACATAGGTGGTACCATAATAATCATTTTATATTACATTACATTTTGCTTTAGTGTCAACAAAGACATAAAACAAGATAAAAGAAAGATACAACATAAAAACCGGTGTGTATTTGCCCACTGCTAAACTACTAAGGGACAAAAAAAAAAAAATATCCACGGATAGATTTTTATATACTTGAACTCCTGGAAATTAGGGACATCTAGACAAGACGGATTATATGAGAACATATAATTTGTCATGACCTCTAGTCACATAATAGTCAAGCTCAACACTATTTTCTCTCAAAATATCATTACAGTGCATCTGGTCCAGGAACAAAGGAAAGAAAGAGATAAAAGATGTTGTTACAGTGTGCACTGAAGGAGGACTTAACATGATAAAAACATAGCATTTATTGTTTTGAATCATACCGGTTTTGCAAATAAAATACTAAATCTGTATTTAAAACAGTGATTGATTTCAGCTCTTGCTTGACAAAAACAAAGAAGTGAAATCATGATCTGATAAATCACACACTTAACCTGATACAGAAGAGAGAGCCCTGACCTGTCAGCATGTCAACACTGGGGCTCCTAATCTGATTTTGTGTTGGGGAAAGCCAACAGCCTAAAAATAATTGCAGAAGTCCCATGCTTACGTTCTGGCAGTAAAGATAATGCTGCTGATCTAAGGTGACACTAAGGGACTTGGAGAAACACTTCCTTGTCTAACCAGCTGCTAAGTACATAGTGACTCTGCTTTCCAACAGTGAGGCAAATCTCAAAGGAAAGATTACTTAGTCAATGGAAAATGCTGCTTTACTTTGCAAGACTGGTTAAGAACATTAGATACCTAAAGTGGTATCAATACCGAAAGCTTGGAAGTAGTGAATTATTGATCAGCAACCGTGAATAACATAGTATTTGAATTAAATCAACGTGGCTGAACGGCTTGGTGGGCCAGACCACAATTTCGGTTACTCTTGATATGTTTTACTTTCAAATTTTTGTTTTTACCGTTTGCGGCCACCTAGTGTATTAAATATCATCATCATGACCATTGAACGAGCCATTGTTTTTTGGTCTGTTTAAATTTAGCATTACTTTCTAAACACAACCCAAAAAGGAACACTGCAGACTGAGATTAGAAAATATACAACTCATCAGTCTAATTACCCAAAGACATTGATAACTGTTGCTCATCCAGACTTCAATGTCTTCATGTCACTGCATGGTCTATATCAGGGAAAATAGTTTACATGAATTTTCCTAAACCAATTCCTGATGTTTTGCAAAAGTTAAGCCAGCGGCAAGGATATTTGGGTGTGCTCTAGGGAACTAACAGCAGAGTTATACTGGCTCACCAGAGTACCAAAAGATAATCTGAGGGGCCCAGATTCTGATGGAATAATGGACCCTTAATGCAAAGCCCCAAGATCCAGCAGAAGACACCCCAATTTAGATCTGACTATGGAGCCAATTCCTAGCACTTAGGGATTATTTCCTATGAGCTGATTCACACATAAACTATTAAACCTTGTAAGAGGGGTAAACACTAGCGTTACATTATGTGTAACTATTAATGTATGTGTGTTTTGCAATGTATAGGTGAGGATGACTTGCCCTGTGTGTACTGTAGAAGTATCTTGGGTTAATACCTGTGTTATGGTCAGCTTTGAAAGTGATTTGATAGGTGATTGGTGTGTTTGGGCCCTGGACAGGGATGGTATCGGCACCATTTTTGGGAAGGTGCTTATTCCCTGGTGCTGAGGCCACCTGAGAAGCGCAAGCGTGATGCTGTAGTCACACATCTCAAGTTAAGCTGGATCCTAATGAAATAATATAAAAGGGGCTGGATATTGGTGCCAAGTTGGTTGGGCACACATGCCGGTGATCAGTGAGGACGTGTTCGACCTCTTAGAAGCGACTAAGCCCTGTTCTACAGAACATACAGGTGAAGTTATCGCTACATGTGACCAACCTAGACTTCAGTTAGTAGGTGTGTGTGCAGAGCCAGATTTGACGGGTGGAAGCCATCAAGATTTCAAAATAGCCAATAAGCTAAGTGGCGTGGAAGCCGCTGAGGCCTACAAGTACCTTATTTGCCAAGCGGGGCGGGTGCCGTTTACAACATAATAACTTCAAACATTACAATTCAATCAAGAGTAAATGTGCTCATTTTTTTCTAGATGGAGGATAAGCCCTCAGAATCATTTCCTCTATTGGGTCCAATGAACCCCAGTCCAACACTGACTGAAAGGTTTGCTTGTGCTACACGGGAGAAATTAGTGGTAGTAAAATTCACTTTTTTCCTCCACTGAAATTTCAGCTTAACATACCCTATTTATGTATTCAAAATTCAAAACTTAAGATTGCTTTAAAAAAATGTCAAACTTTCATGTTAAATGGAACTTTCTTTGCAAATTTCTCTACAAATATTTTGGAGAAACATTAAATTTGTCCTACAGCTGTCACATAGACCTTTGATCTACTTATGTTGCATTCCTAGATCCTATTGTGCAGCATTTGCTGATTGGTCACTTTGTCACAAAAATCTACATGGGATTCCATCAAGACAGGTAAGGCACTATTCACACTTTTTTTTTTTTTCTTCCATCGGAGGTATTCGTCTGCTCCCCAAAAAAAGTTTTTTACTAGATGCCTTTATATAGGAAAGTACAGCAGACTACGCTTTCCTATATAGTGAAAAAAAAAGAAGGTATGATGATGCATACCAGCCCAGCGTATACCAAAAGAACACTCTTTTAGCATGCACAGTGCATGGGACCCTAGGGATATGTTCGGAGTATGTGGCAGGACCTTTCGTGGTGTAATTTCCAAATGTAATTAAAAAACGAACGTGTAAACAGAGCCTTATTTATATATACACATTTTATCTGGTCCCAAGGATGCAAAAATGATGCACATACGCTTACTACTGTGTATTTTTATATGTCATTGAACCTGTTTTCTGTTTTTCTACAATGTATTGCTTATAGACTGCTATTTCTCTATGTAGCATTAAAAGATTTTGGTACCAAAGAAATGTGAATTACTACTGAGTATATATTTCTTTGTTAAATGCTGCATTTTAATCTTCTGGAAATATGTAAAACTACCATGAAGGGAATCACGAAAAAGAAAATTGAAGTTAAGACCACCCAAGAAATTGGCACATAAATGTCTTGATACAAAATTGGTCACTTTATTGAAAAAGAGTCTGGGTATAATAAGAATAATAAAAGCAGTGGCTCCTTGACTGGCCTTTTTTCTTAAGGGTAGGAACACACACAACGTGAACACTGCAGATTTTCCGCAATGGATTAATTGCGGAAAATCCTCAGCATATTAAATTAGCAGCAGTGTGGGTGAGATTTCAACAAATATCGTCCCCACACTGCGGTAAATATCTGCCGAAATGTCCGCACATAAATTCACCTGCGGTGCGGTTACTCCAACCGCAGCATGTCAATTAATTCTGCGGATACGCAACTCTTCTGTTGTGGGTTTTCCCTTTGAATTCAATGGGTTTCTTAAACCCGCAGCAAAGCAGTGTGTGTTGCGATATTTGTGGCAAAATCACAGCGATGCGCCGCAAAAACTGCAAGTACGAAAAAAATAAAAATAAAGATATCCTTACCCAGAGTTCCCTGCTTCTTCTCCAGTCCGGCCTCCCTGGATGACGTTGCAGGCCGTGTGACCGCTGCAGCCAACCACAGGCTGCAGCGTCACATGGCCTGCAACGTCATCCCAGGAGGCCGGACTGCGAGCCGAGAAGAGGTAGGGGGTAAGTATGAACAGTTGTTTTTTATTATTCCGGCACCGCTTTGCAGTGGAAATTCCGCCGGAAAAACGCACCACAATGTGCATTCCCTGCGGTGTTCAAGGCTGATATGCTGTGCAGTTTAACGCGATGTATCAGCACCGAATACGTTGTGTGTGTTCCTACACTAAAAGGTCTTGCTAAAAACATCTCTTATAAACCCAGGCTTAACCCAAGGCTTGTATTGTATCATCCAAAATCAAAAGCCCTCTGTCTAATAAGCTTTTATATCAGACCAGGGTTATTGTTCAGTTTTAGGTCCAATTAGACCTAAGAAATAACCATTTAGTGACAAATTAGTCCATGGTACTCTTAAAAGGAAAATAAAAAAAGACTTGAACCAAAGATTCAGGAAAAGACACATTCGTTTTTATTCATATTACATTAATTCATTATAAATAATATGACAATAATATAATTATTTATTTTCTACAATTAAATTTATCTTCTACGTTAACTAATTTTATTTCACTTTCAAGGGAACTTTCGTATAAAACTAACATTTTCTATTTCCACTCCATTTGTCAGTCTCATACCTGTTCTTTTTCTTTCTATGTCTCCATGGACATATGGGGACAAATAGGCATATACAGGCATTATAACGTTTTTAGCACTATTATTACAGTTATTGATGAGGATGATGATTAAACAAATTGTTATAATCTTCACAGTTCAGCTACCCTGCTCTCTAGCCTTATAATATTTTGAGGGAATAATAATCATTCCATCCTATACTGCCTTAATGGTGAGGAATCATAGGACTAGTTGCACGAACATCCTCTTGGCAGATCTAAAAAAAACAATGGCGATGGCGTCTGATCTGAAGCATTATTATAAAGTCATAACACTTTCCCTCTCTGAACTAATGAAATAAACAAAGTCTTCTACATGAGCACTACATTTTTAATATGCAGGGTGCAGTTAATTGGTGCTTCACATCAATGCTAGATGACGTGATGTAGTTCGAAAGAAAAACTCACACCCAACCACTCCAGGGCCAGCTCTAGGTTTTTGAGGGCAATAGAGTCACAGATGGCCCTCATATGCCTCAACTTCTTCTGTCCATCCAGCATGTTATACAATAATATGGTCGCAAGTGATGCTTTTGTCATGGTTACTTAGGCATTTTGGTTTGTTTTTGCATGTGTCTTTTTCGGCGCAAATGACATAAATATATTCAAAGAGTGGCAATTACATACATTAAGAAGGAGACAGGCAGCTGTATGTTCCAAAATTAGTTATATCTACTGGAGGAGAGCTGATTTGTATACAACATTTGGTGTCACAAGAGATTGAATTACTGCACTTTGTCACCCAGAAAAATGCTGCATCCTACGACTCCTGTATGACATACCCAAGTAAATGGGAAACCCAGCTTCCCATTATCTTTCTCTGGCATTATAATACATCCTATGACACCATCCTTAATGTACAAGTTAATAGTTTTTTTCTATAGGGTTGTTGATCCCTAAAGAGTTCATTCACATAGGCAATCTTGTACCATTTTGCTGCCATTGTGTTAAATGAGCTGTTCACTGAACTGATTGATGAGCTCTAGCACAATGGAGAACCCTACATCAAAGACCTTACAATATAAAACTTACATGTATATGTTTACAAGAACACACCATTTTAAGTATTTTAAAATAAGTGAAGCTAAAACCCTTGACAGTTTTCATATACAATTTAGCATATAAACATATATTTTTCTGTTGCTTATATAGCAATAACTTATTCCACAAAGTCACCATTCACATCAGTCCCTGTCCACAATGGAGCTCACAATCTAGTTTCCTTGTCTTTGACACAAACTCTAGGGTCAATTTCATAGAACACCAATTATCCTATCTAGATGTTTTTGAAGTATGGGCGAAAACTGTAGTACCCGGAGGAATACTACACAAACACATTATTAGCAAACTGGGCATCATATAAATTACACAATGCTTATTATAATGACTCAAATATTCCTAAAAAAAAATGTTAGAATAAAAAGGCTACCATTCTTATAACATATATCATTCCTACAAGAGTGTATTTCTATGTATTATATCAAAGTTAGTCAAAAGAGGATGAACCAGCATACTGCCCCCATGTTCAGTGAGGGGGATGGGAAGAGAGGCAAAGACCATACACAAAGATTATGTCACGTAGGGTTCGTGGACCCACTGGGCCGTACCGCCTTGGCGGTATGGCAGCTGGCCAACAGGGAGCTGGTCAGAGTCTAAAGTTCATATAGGGTACCTATGGCAGCTCGGAGAGTAGCAAGGCAGCCTCAGCTGGGACTAGGCAGCAGGTACACGTCAGGCGTCGAGTAGCAGATCAGGTGTAGAATACAGCACGGCACTTGACCAGGATAACATGGGATACAGGATACAGGAACAGGAAAACACTAGGAGACCATTTGCTTAGACAAACTAGGATACGACAAACAACGCTCAGGCATTGTAGCAAGGGTCTGGACCCTTCTTATAGTCCAGGGCACTTATGGGCTGATTACACATTAAAGTCTGGTGCGTACGCTGCCCCTTTAAGAGCGGGCACGAGCATGCACACGCACCCTACAGGATCCAGCTAAGGTGAGTGGAAGTGAGTGCTGGCGTCTCCTGAGGAGGAGACTGGGGCCAGCACTCACAGACCCATGGCTGTGGCCGTCAGGAGGAGAGTGAATCTGACGGCCCGCAGCCACGGACATGATAGTATCCCCCCTCTTACGCCCCCTCTTCTTGGGGCCAGACCGAGAAAGAAACTTCTTCAGAAAGGTAGGAGCATTGAGGTTATCCTCTGGCTCCCAGGACCTCTCTTCAAGAACAAACCCCCTCCAATACACCAAATAAAAAGTCTTTCCTCTCACTTTCTTGGTGTCCAATATCTCCTTAACCTTGAAGGTGTCTGAAGGGCCGCTGGAGGCAACCGCAGGGCTAGGAGTCTTGGCAAAACGGTTCAGAACCACTGGTTTCAGGAAAGAGACATGGAAGGAGTTGGGAATCCTGAGGGTACGAGGCAGCCGAAGCTTGTAGGTGACAGGGTTGATCTGCTGCAGGATCTCAAAGGGTCTGAGGAACCTGGGAGCAAATTTGTACGATGGCACCCTCAGTCGAATATTCCTGGAGGACAGCCAGACCTTCGTGCCAGGAAGAAACTGAGGAGGTTCTCTTCTCCTTGTGTCCGCCTTCCGTTTCATGCGGTCGACCGCCAGCAGGATGAAGTATCGAGTCTGCTGCCAGATCTGCAGAAAGTCCCTAAAAGCCGTGTCAGCAGCTGGTACCTCGGACGTATCAGGCACCGGGAGAGGAATTCGTGGGTGTTGGCCATAGACAATAACGGTGTCTTCTGTGTGTACTCGCTGGTGTGATTATTGTAAGAGATTTCAGCCCACGGGAGCAACTGCACCCAGTCATCATGCTGCTTGGAGATGAAGTGGCGTAAGTAGTTTTCTAAGATCTGATTGATCCTCTCGACGTGACCATTGGACTGAGGATGGTAGGCCGAGGAAAAGTCCAACTTTACACCTAGGAGTCCGCATAGGGCTCTCCAGAACTTTGAGGTGAACTGAACCCCCCGATCAGACACAATATGCTGCGGCAAGCCGTGCAGGCGGAATATGTGTTGGATGAACAGCTTGGCCAGTTGAGGAGCAGAACAAAGTGGGCCATCGTCGAAAATTGATCCACCACCACCCAGACAGCACTGCATCCAGCAGAGAGAGGCAGGTCAGTGATAAAGTCCATAGCTATATGCTGCCAGGGAGCATCGGGCACAGGCAATGGCTGGAGCAGGCCAGCAGGTCTGGAGTGAGCAAGTTTGTTAGCTGCATACACTGAGCAGGAAGAAACAAAGTCCATAATGTCCTTGGGCAGCGTGGGCAACCAGAAATGACACGCAATCAAATCCCGGGTCTTACGGGTCCCCGCGTGACCTGCCAGTCTAGAGGAGTGTCCCTTGGTCAGCCAGGCACACAAACGTCCTCCCTGGAGGAATGTCCCCAACTTGCAAGGGATTGACAGAGACAATGCAAGACGGATCAATAATGTTCTGTGGAATTTCCATGGTGTCTTCTGTCTCTAAAGACCTGGATAAGGCATCGGCTCTCACATTCATGTCAGCCAGGTAATAATGGAGCTTAAACTGGAACCTGGTAAAGAACAGCGACCACATGGCCTGACGAGTGTTCAGCCATTGGGCTGTCTGAAGATAGGTGAGGTTCTTGTGGTCCGTAAAAATCAGGATAGGATGAGATGCACCCTCTAGTAGATGTCTCCACTCCTCCAGGGCCAATTTGATGGCCAGTAACTCCTGATCCCCAATCGAGTAGTTGCGTTCTGCGGAACAGAAGAGCTTAGAGAAATATCCACATACCCTTGACTTGCCCTTGGAAACTCTCTGGAACAGGAGTACACCAGCACCGACAGAGGATGCATCCACCTCCAATGAGAACTGTAGAGAAACATCTTTATGATGGAGCATAGAGGCTGATGTGAAGGCACTCTTCAGGCTATTAAATGCGGACTCTGCTTCAGGAGTCCACACCTTGGCATTCATGCCCTTCTTAGTGAGGTTAGAGATAGGAGATGTCAGTGAGGAGAAGTTTGGAATAAACTGTCTGTAAAAATTGGCGAATCCCAGAAAGCGCTGTATGGCCCTCAAGCCTTGAGGGCGTGGCCTTTCCAGGACGGACTTTACCTTTTCAGGATCCATCTTGAGACCTCTATTCGAGACAATGTAGTCCCGGAAGGGTAGAGCATCCTTTTCAAACACGCACTTCTCCAACTTGGCGTACAGACGATTCTCCCTTAACTGCAACAAAACTTGACGGACATGTCTCTGATGAGTCATCGGATCTGGAGAAAAAATCAAGATGTCATCAAGATAGACCACAACATAAACATAGAGGAGGTCACGGAAAATGTCATTAAGGAACTCCTGGAAGACCGCGGGAGCATTACACAGGCCGAAGGGCATTACTAGATACTCATAGTGTCCATCACATGTGTTAAATGCAGTCTTCCATTTGTCACCACGGTGAATCCGGATTAGGTTGTAAGCCCCACAAAGGTCTAGTCTGGAAAAAATCTTGGCACCACGTATATGATCGAACAATTCTGAGATCAGTGGCAACGGATACTTATTTTTCACTGTGATTTGGTTGAGGCCCCAGTAATTAATACAAGGACGCAGGGAGCCTTCCTTCTTTTTGATGAAGAAGAACCCGGCTTCTGCCGGGGAGGAAGACTTCCATATGAAGTCCCTCTCCAAGTTTTCTTTAACATAGGCAGACATGGACAGAGTCTCTGGCAAGGAGAGGGGATATACCCTACCACGGGGAAGGGATGCACCAGGAATCATCTTGATAGGACAGTCATACGCCCGGTGTTGGGGAAGTGTCTCTGCCTCCCTTTTGCTGAAGACGTCCGAAAAAGTAGCATAATGACCAGGCAATCCTGCTAATGACTGAGGCAGAGGAGGCTGAGCCGAACGAATCTGCACCAGGCATCGGCTGTGACACTCGGGACCCCACTGGAGGACCTCTCCAGAGTTCCAGTCCAGGACTGGGGCATGTAGTCGGAGCCAAGGCAGGCCCAGCAGCATGGGGTTAGCGGCCTTGGATAGGACATAGAACGATAGAAGCTCGGAGTGGAGAGCCCCTACTTGGAGCCTCAGCGGCTTGGTCACAGATATAACTGGGTCTGGCAGAGGTAGTCCATTTACCGATGCAACCATCAACGGTCTCTCCAGAGGGGTAGTTGGTAATTGAAGAAGGTCCACCAAGTCTCTACAAAATGAAATTAGCAGCGGATCCAGAGTCCAGATACGCAGAGACCTGATGCGTTTTCTCACCGGACACTATTGTCACGAGTATGGACAATTTAGACGGGAGTCCTTCTTTGCCCTAGGTTGTCTTCCCCACCAACCCTAGGCTTTAGGGCTTTTGGAGACACAGACGCACAAGATGGCCTCCGAGGCCGCAATAAAGACAGAGTCCCGAAGTGCGTCTGCATTGTCTCTCCTGGGTAGATAGCTTACATTGGTCCATCCACACAGACTCCTTAGGAAGATCGGCAACTGAGGACAGCAGGGGTTGCTGAAAGGTAGGGACTGGACTAGAAAGACCTCCCTCCCGATGAACCTCTTGGAGCCGTTCTCGGAGCCTTCTATCAATCCGGGCAGCCAGAAAGATGAGGTCATCCAGGGTAGACAGCAAGTTCTTCCTTAATTTTAGGAGACAGTCCATGGCAAAATTTAGCCACCAGGGTCTCATTGTTCCACAACATTTCTCCCACCAGGGTGCGGAAGTGGATGGTGTACTCGTCCACGGAGATGTCTCCTTGTCGTAGGTTCAACAAGGAAGCCGCTGCAGAGGAGACTCGTCCAGGCTCCTCAAACACCGTGCGAAATGTCCGGAGGAACCCCTGGAAGTCACGGGTCTCTGGTCCATGTCTCTCCCAGATAGGGTTCACCCATGCAAGGGCCTTGCCAGTAAAAAGAGAGATGATGAAAGCGACCCTTGCGCATTCAGACGAAAATGCTCTTGAATACAGGCTGAAATGGATCTGGCACTGGTTCAAAAATCCACGACAGGTACCTGCGTCTCCATCATAGCGGTCAGGAAGTGGCAAAGAAAACTGAAGATCAACACTGCCAGGAGGTGTAGTAGGAGGAACGGCAGCTTGTTCCTCCTGCCGACGTGCGAGAATGTTCAAGGCCTGGAGGAGTTGGTCCTGTCGAGACCGGAGGTCCAGCATATCCATCTGCATCTCTTGTGACGTCATCTTGGTCTTGGATCAACCAGCGGGGTCCATGGCCTGAGCGTACTGTCACATAGGGTTCGTGGACCCACTGGGCCCTACCGCCTTGGCGGTATGGCAGCTGGCCAACAGGTCACAGTCTATAGTTCATATAGGGTACCTGTGGCAGCTCGGACAGTAGCAAGGCAGGCTCAGCTGGGACTAGGCAGCTGGTAGACGTCAGGCGTGGAGTAGAAGGACAGGCGTAGAATACAGCTCAGCATGACTACAGCTCAGCACGACACTTGACCAGGATAGCACGCGATACAGGATACAAGACACAGGAACAGGGAACACTGGGAACAGGAAAACACTAGGAGACCATTTGCTTAGACAAACTAGGATACGACAAACAACGCTCAGGCATCGAAGCAAGGGGCTGGACCCTTCTTATAGTCTAGGGCACTCATGGGCTGATTACACATTAAAGTCCGGTGCGCGCGCTGCCCCTTTAAGAGCGGGCACCAACATGCGCGCGCACCCTACGGGACCCGGCCGAGGTGAGCGCTGGCGTCTCCTGAGGAGGAGACTGGGGCCAGCGCCTGCAGACCCATGGCTGCGGCCGTCAGGAGGAGAGTGAACCTGAAGGCCCGCAGCCACGGACATGACAGATTACAGTTTCCTAACTGCACAATTTAGTTAAATTTTTGGGTTTTTCAAATCTCAAGATTCACTGTCCGACTCAAAACCAGGAAAGAAGCTTTTCCTCACAACAAACAGCGCCTGAACATTGTATATTGTAATTGGAGCTACAAAGAGAATCATGTGATATGGTCAGATGAGGGCAAAACTGAAAAGTTTGGTCATTATGAGATGGCGTGCAAAGTAAAGCACCTGATACCCACTGTTAAATATGGTGGTACATCATTAAAGCTTTTGGGCTGTTCTGCTGCTAATGGTTGAGGGGCTGTTAAGAAAATCAATGACATAATAAATTCCCCTACCAGAAGATTTTAGCCCAAAATCTTTCTGCTTCTGCCTAAAACCTGACATTTAGGTGTGGTTGGATCTTTTAGCAAAATATTGACCCTCAAACAAATCAAAATCCACCCAGTAATGGGTGCAGTTACACAAAAGACAGGGACTGGAAATGTTCCACATAAAAGAGTGGTCTAGATCCCTCAACAAGTGTTGGCCAACCTTCTTAGGCATTATAGAAATGTTATTCTCAACAGGGAAAGCTTCACCAAATATTAATAACGGGGTGACAATATTTTTGAAACCTGTGTTTTTTTTATGTATTACTAAATAAAAAAAATAAAAATGTTGTTCAGAAATACAAATTGATAGTTTTTTACCGCTCAGACGGTTGTAGATGTAAAGTCTGAAGCGTCCATCAAGGGTTTGACCTTCCCCCAGCTAGCATGCAGAAAAAACGGTCCAAATTTCCACTGGTGTGTGTATCTCGCTGGTACTTGTGGTTCCACACAGAAATGAAACTGCAGAAATGCAACTGCTTGCTGTGTACTGTATATCCTCGTACTTGATGTTCTAAATCTCCAACAAGGGAGAAAAAGGAGATAGTGCACTACCTTTTGGAAAATACAAATTCCACGAGTTTATTCCATACTTACAAAAACAGATATAGATAATAGCATAAGATAAGCTATTGTAACACGCCAAATAATGCAATCTGACCCTGGGTTTCGCCCTTCTGGCTTCCTCTCTGGAGGTGGTGTGATCAATGATATGGATCAATTAAAATAAAACCTATTTGACTTCACCTGCATATCAGTGTGCTGATCTACTTGTTTTCTCTGTGAATTATTTGTGTGGTAAGGAGGTTTACCACAAGGTTCTGGCCCATGGAAAGCTTTACTATTCGATAGTGCTGCTTGATCTACTTGGCCCAAATAGTTCTGGAGTTGACTTTATGGCATACACAACATTTTGTATGTGATGATATTTTAATGCAGGAGACATTTTATTGTAGACTTTTGATGAATGTTATAAAATAATACCGTAGTACTGGATAAAGCTAGACTTACTTTAGGAAATGCAATCTGTTCAAATTTTAACTTGTCCCAATAGTCTGGACAACCCATACGTACACACACAACTAATTTTATAATGTTAAAATCCAAAGTCTACCAACCTACAATTGTTTCCAGCTTTCCATACCTACTAGCCACGTAGCATTTTTGTTATTAAAGAGGACCCGTCATGTCCTACCAATTGCTTAGACATTTTTTTTATCTGTTCCCCTGATCCTGCGTTATGGCAGCCATTAATTTTTGCACCCTGTGTGAAAATTAAAGCATAAAGTAGCAACAGGGCATTTTCTGGCATCCTTTGCCAAAAAGTAATCTCCCTACCCCACCCTGATACTGTACAATCTGTCTAGACAGTATGCGAGTGTCTTCTCCTAGCAAGACCTTTCTGTATTCCTCAATTGGTGCTCAATTGTTTTATTATGATGTACATATTAACCTTATTATATGTTGATTTATGTCCATTTTTAGTTATTTTCTTAGACACATCGGATTTTGTTTCAGTAAATCCACTGGTTCATTTCACTCCATCTATCACAATACAGCGCATACAGATGTGTCCTTCCTTACCTTTCCTCTTATCTCAACCTATCGTGAGATATGTGGTGTGAGATGACCAGCTTCGAAAAAAATATATATATTATTTTTATGATACTCGAGATGTCTATGCTATATGTACGTGTCTGTGTGTGGCCACCCAATGGAAGTGATGTACTGTAGATTGAAACCTGTCAAGGGATTTGCCAGCATGTCGTGATATTGTATTGAACTTCTTTTCTGATAAATAGGAGTACTTAACCAATTTCAAGAAATGGTAATGAGGGACAATGTCACGGCACGGGGTGTAGACCCACTGGGCCGTACCGCGTAGCGGGATAGCAGCTGGTCAAACAGGTACAGGCAATATCTATAGTTCTGAAAGGGTACCTGAGGCAATGTAGACAGTAGCGGTGGTTTCAGGCTGAGATGAGGCTCCGGCAGTAGACAGACAACCGGCAGGGTGCAACACAGTAGATGCAGCAAAGAGCACAACACGACTCCAACACTTCAAGGCACAGGGGCACCGTACCATGGGATACAGAGTACAGGCAGCAGGAACGGGAAACACTGGGAACTGGAAAACACCTAGGAGACCATTTGCAAAGACAAACTAGGGTAACGACAACAACGATCAGGCATTGAATGGAAGGGCAGAGCCCCTTTTATAGTCCAGAGGCATTCTGGGCTAATTTGAAGCTGTTCTGGATGTGTGCACGGTACAGGCCTTTTAAAGCGGGACACGCGCATGCTCGTGCACACTGTGGGAGCTAGTATCAAGATGTGGAAATGAGTGCCGGCGTCTCCCAGGAGGGAGATCCCGCCAGACACTCACTCGTCCATGGCTGCGCCCATCAGGCGGTAAGTCAGGACGATGGTCCGCGGCCATAGACGTTACAGACACATCTGTATCAGAACATTGAAAATGTTGTGTCAACTTGACTTAATAACTATTTTGTACTTAAAGAGAATATATCACCTACATTTTTTTTACTAATTAAAACCAGATACTTACCAGAGCAAATATCCCCCCATCTTTACAGAAATTTCTCATATGTTAAACAAATGGAAATCCCTCTCGATTTCCCTGTTTGGTTGTATGACAGCAGTCAAAATGACGGCCCTGCTGAAATTGTTAAACCTCTTTGAAAAACTAACTGTCCCAGTCCCACGCTCAGATTTGTGGAAGGTCTAAACATCTTTATTGAGATTTATGTGGGCCGACAAACGACACCGTATTTCTAAATCCATGTTATTTCCTTGTGCTTTGCAGGCAGGCATGTCGGTACAAGAAATTGCAAAATATTACCATGCAGCTCACCTTCGACATCTGGCATCGTGGATTTTTCTTCCAGCAAATGGTGTGTGATACAAAAACTTGCACCAATTCATCCTAATTCCCTTTTATGGAAAACCACTCCTCTCCACCCTTTTCACCTTTCATTAGCACCTACAGAATTTACTTTGAAACACAAAAAAGGTTGGTCAGCACAGCCTAACAAAATGAAAACTGTGCAGGTGCAAGTACGCTGTGACTGCAAACAATACATGTAAAGAAAAAAAGATTGCAACAGCACTCTGCAAATGCTAAGTCTACCTAATACACTATATATATAAATACATTTACATTACTGCTACGTTTACTTACAAAAGTGAGGCTCTTAGCGCACATTTTGATCAAAATGTGTGAGCCCACCTGCCACGGCAAGGCATCCTCTTTTAAGTGGGTCCCTAGCCTAAAAATATACCTCTGTTCCGGGTCCAAGCCTTCAGAATATACTCGGGGTAGGTAGAAAACAGCTTTACTCTAATTAAAAGCACCTTTGAGCAAAATGGGTCCCTAACCTAAAAATACACCTCTGTTCTGGGTGTAAGTCTGCAGAATGTACTCAGGGTAGGAACCAGATTTACTCTAAATAAAAGTATATTTTTAGGTTAGGGACCCACTTATAAGAGGTTGCCTTGTTGTGGCAGATGGGCTCACACAATTTGATCAAAATGTGCGCTGAGAACCTCACTTTTTTAAGTAAACGTAGCAGTAATGCATATTTATTTATACATAGTGTATTAGGTAGTCTTAGCGTTCACAGAGTGCTATTGCAATGTCTTTTTCTTTACATATAGAATTTACTAGGTGCTTGTGGCATCAATGTCAAACTAAATATTCCCTGATGTTCCCTGAGTTCTCTTCTTTTGTCGTTTCTGTATACTCTCTTGATTCCCGACAAGCCTTTCCTCAGCTATGTCCCACCCTTGGTTCTAAGCAGAATTGTTTAAATATGCAGATATTGCTGATCCTATCACCCTACAATTGTGGTCAATCGAAACTTTACAGTTTAAATATAATAATCCCGCTACTGCACATTATGGTTGTCTACAAATTAAACACTTAGATATGACTACATTTCATTCCACAACTGTGTCTAAACAAGGGCCCATGAGCCTTTAGCTACGCCCCTGATTATATGACTTTGGTATTGATATTAATAACAGAGGTAAACACCCACGTAGCCTTAAATGGGAGTTTTGGCAGACTGTATGGTCCAAGGCCGCTAAGTCATCTATCTGTACTCTTTCTAAATTCTGATGCACTGGTACCACACTCCTGAGCTGCTTCCTTCCTCAATATTTGTCCAATATTTGTTGGCGTCGTAGTGCCCCAGATGGTTCACTACCTTATATTGCTTGGAGTTGCCCCCTGTTGTACCCTTTTTGGGTTGAGGTTCAATGCTTAGTGTTGACTCCCTTATTCACCTGTCCCCTACTGCGTATATATCTTAAAAGTTTTGCCAAAGACCATATGTAAACACACCGCCAGGTTGCTCCTTTATCTGCTCACTGCTGCCAAGTGTTTAATTACACTTTTTTGGAAACAAACTGTCATACCGCTCTTAACTACTAATATCATTGTATTGCAGATGTCAGGACTATGGAAGTTCTCAATCCCAAGATTCATAACACTCCAGAGACATTTGACTCAATCCTCAATCTGGTCGTTATGGGACTTGCACCTTACCAAGGATTTCCCTAACCTAACAGAACATTGTTGGGCTCTGAGCTTTGGGTCCTGACCTCTTTTATTAATGCCTTTTTCTTTGCTCACATCAGTCACTCTCTTCTTCTCCCTCCTTTCTTGTTTCCTTGCCTTTTATTTAATTTTTTCTGTGATTCGGATTTTGTATTGCTTTTCACTGACAATTATAGATTTTAATGTCTTTTGACAGCTTAGTGGTTTCCAAGATGCGGAGATTCACCTATTTTAGATAATACTGTCATTTGTGTAAGCATACCCCTTTGATGTTTTTGCATTTTGTTTGCCTTTTATTGATGTATCCATTTTTATTGAAACACTCAATAAATAATACAATTGAAAAAACAGATACTGATACATATTCTTTTTTTTCTTGTCTATTTTTATTTTCTGAATTTAGATTTTTTATTTTATTTCTGTACATGATTATGGGGGTAGCCATCTTGCACTAGTGGCTGTTACTAGAGTTTAGAGATATGCTTTACAGTAGCCACATGGACCTTAGGAACCTGCAGACAGGAGATGTTTCTTGACTTCAATGGGAGTGTTTTGTATGCATGCTCCGTAACCTGTGCAGAGGTCATTGACTGTGCTGGGACGGGGAGGAGCTGAGCTGTGACCATCACCTATTGTCAATCCCGAATCTTGTGTTATCTATACAGAGGTGTTACCTTTCATTGTAATCTGTCCTGTGATGATAATAAGATGTCTGCTCAGAAGTGATCTCTATAGAACAGGAAGTGTCAAACTATTGTGAGGCTCAGTGGCCAGAGTGAAAACTGCAAGATTACAGGTTGTTGTTTTTCTTTAAATATATAGAAAGACATAGAAAACTAAAAAGAAAAAAAACACAAAACATTTTTAGAAAAAAAGTTTATCATAAAAACTTGATTTAAACCATAAGTCATTTTATGACGACACATAAATTTAAAATCTATATGAAGAATATAAAACTTGTTTTAATTGTGAATCAATGGGGCATTGTTTTATTTGTGCTCACAAACCAAATTTAACTTATAGGATAATTTTATCTGAAGGTAAAATTTCAATTGCGTGAAATGTTTTACAAAATTAAAAAAAATCTATCTGGTCTTGCCCAATAGGTGGAATACATTTATTATGTTTGTTTATTGCATTTTAAGTAATCGGTTAAAATCCAATCTTACTAGAATTGATGTGGAGGAAGTATGTTCTATACCAAAATAATATATTGTATATGTCAAGCACTTCAGGCTTCTATGTAGACGAACATTATTTTTTTTTCTCATTACATATATGTAAATAAGTTAAAAATCCTATTAGATGTTTTCTATCTCCTAAATCACTTGTTCATCTCTGATATTCCATTATTGTTACTAAAGTAAATCATTACCCTGGAAGATTTTAATTATACTAACCAGGTTTCTGAGGTCATTATTTAACCTGTAACATTTTATTACTGAAACCGGTATGATTAGTGCTTTATTACTACATGGCATATTGTCAAAATATCTTGGCTCCTTGTTCATATTCACTCCGTTATATTACGTCTATTAAATTTGTATTAACCTTAAATAAAGGTGATGAAAATAAACCCAAAAAATATTTTAGAGTAATGTTCAGGTTTTGTTTTTAATATAAACTCTGAAAAGTTTTTAGACTTGTTGTATTACAATATTAATAATAATAATAATAATAATAATAATAATAATAATAATAATATCAATAATATTAATAACAACTATCTTTTAATTATTATTATCAACAATAAAAAAAGTAACAAGGTGCTATGTTAGGGTCGTATTACATGACTGCGCTAATGATTCCGTCACAAAAACGGAAACCTGCCCGAATGGTTACAAACGGAAACCATTAGCAATGTTTCCGTCACCATTGATATCAATGGTAATGCAAACGGAAGCTAAGGTTTCCGTTTGACTTTCCGTTGAGGGGTTCACCCGACGGAAACCTCAGACGAAACCCCTGTACGGAAAGCCATCGCTGATGTGAAACAGCCCTAAGCCCATATTTTATATGTAATTATGAGCAAACAGTAAGTTATTTTTAATGAAAAATATACTTATTATAAAGGATCAGTGACAAATTACAAATTAATCAGCATCTCGATGTATTAACGATTGTTGACAGGTTCAATTTCTAGATATTCATTGTCTGCTGTTTTATAGAGTTCCAATTTTAGTCATTATATCATAAATGTTGCGTTTTATCAGTAGGTTTTTTTTTATCCGGTTTAAAATACACAGTTAGGTACAGAATTATTTTGACAGATACACATCTACATGATTTGGGCTCTTCAAGCCACCACATTGGATTTGAAATAAAACAACTAAGGTTTAATTCAAGGGGTTGAACAAAAATATCCTGTGAAACGTTTAGGAATTGCAACCATTTTTCTACACAGCCTCCTGATTTCAGGGGCCCAAAAGTAATTGGACAAATTAACATTACCATAAATAAAATGTTGTTTTTTTTAATACATTGTAGAGAATCCTTTGCAGGCAATAAGTGCCTGAAGTCTGGAACCCATGGACATCACCAAATGCTGGGTTTCCTCCTTTGTGATGCTTTGCCAGGCCTTTACTGCAGCTGTCTTCAGTTGTTGCTTGTTTGTGGGTCTTTATGCCTTAAGTTTTGTCTTAACCCCTTAAGGAGATGTACTTCCTAAACCATTCCTCAAATTAGGATGTGAATACCCTCAAATTAAAGCTAAGAGTCTGCAATTTAAGCCCATATTGATTATATGACTGTATATTCAATATGTTTTAGTAAACAGCTAAAATGCCAAAACTTGTGTCACTGTCCAAATAATTCTGGATCTAACTGTATATATACTAGTCCTTCTCAATGAATTAAAATATCATCAAAAAGTTAATTTATTTTAGTAATTCAATTCAAAAGCTGAAACTCATATATTATATAGATTCATTACACACAGAGTGATCTATTTTCAGCATTTTTTTTCTTTTAATGTTGATGATTATGACTAACAGTTAATGAAAACCCAAAATTTAGTCTCTCAGAAAATTTGAATATTGGGTAAAAGTTGAAGATTGTAGACTCATGGTGTGACACTCTAATCAGCGAACCAACACAAAACACCTGCAAAGGTTTCCTAAGCCTTTAAAAGGACTGGTCTGTTGCTCAGTGGTCCAAAGTCCTGTTTTCAGATAAAAGTAAATTTTGCATCTCATTTGGAAGTCAAGGTCCCAGAGTCTGGAGGAAGAGTGGAGAGACATCAATCCAAGTTGCTTGCGGTCCAGTGTGAAGTTTTCACAGTGATGGTTTGGGGAGCCATGTCATCTGCTTGTGTTGGGCCACTGTGTTATATCAAGTCCAGAGTCAATGCAGCCGTCTACCAGGAAATTTTATAGCACTTCATGCTTCCCTCTGCTGACAAGCTTTATGGAGATGCTGATTTCATTTTCCAGCAGGACTTGGCACCTGCCCACACTGCTAAAAGTACCAATACCTGGTTTAATAACCACAGTATCACTGTGCTTGATTGGCCAGCAAACTCGCCTGACCTAAACCCTATAGAGAATCTATGGGGTATTGTCAAGAGGAAGATGAGAGACACCAGACCCAACAATGCAGATGAGCTGTAGGCCGCTATCACAGCAACCTGGGCTTCCATAACACCTTAGCAGGGCCACAGGCTGATCGCCCCATGCCACACTGCATTGATGCAGTAATTCATGCAAAAGGAGCCCCGGCCAAGTATTGAGGGCATATACTGTACATACTTTTCAGTAGGCCAACATTTTGGTATTAAAAATAATTTTTGAAATTGGGCTTATTTAATATTCTAATTTTCTGAAACACTAAGGGTATGTTCACACGATGAGAGGCATTTACGTGTGAAAAGACAGACTGTTAACAGCTGCCTCGTTTCACACGTAAATGCTCCTCCTCGTAATTTACGAGGCGTCTGAGACGCTCTGAGACGCTCGTAAATCTTGAGCTGTGCTTCATTGAGTTCAATGAACAGCTCAAATTACGTGGCAAAGAAGTGCCCTGCACTTCTTTGCCGAGGCAGTCCATTTACGCGTCGTCGTTTGACAGCTGTCTAACGACGACGCGTAAATTACAGGTTGTCTGCACAGTACGTCGGCAAACCCATTCAAATGAATGGGCAGATGTTTGCCGACGTATTGCAGCCTTATTTTCAGACGTAAAACGAGGCATTATACGCCTCGTTTACGTCTGAAAATAGGTCGTGTGAACCCAGCCTAAATTTTGAGTTTTCATTAACTGTTAGCCATACTCATCAACATTAAAAGAAAAAACTGCTGGAAATAGATCACTCTGTGTGTAATGAATCTATATAATCTATGAGTTTC
Source organism: Rhinoderma darwinii (assembly GCF_050947455.1). Classification (NCBI taxonomy): domain Eukaryota; kingdom Metazoa; phylum Chordata; class Amphibia; order Anura; family Rhinodermatidae; genus Rhinoderma; species Rhinoderma darwinii. The sequence continues at coordinate 440,506,735 of NC_134687.1, forward strand.
ACTTTTTGAATTGAATTACTGAAAATTACTAATTTTTTGATGATATTCTAATTCATTTTTTCCTAGCTCGCAGGGATGCCGGGTAGCAGATATGCTAGGCAGTGAATGCACTGCGGGTGTGGCTAATCAGAATGAGAAGTGCCCTATTTAAAGACAGATTGGCATTAGTGCCAGTTATAGGTATTTTTTTCCTAGTTAGCTAGCTTGAATTTTGCTGCTACTTTTTGTATGCTGAACTTTTAATATTGACCCGGCTCGTCTGACTACTCTCATGTGCAACTCCCTACGTTACCACATTCCCCGCTCTGCTAGACTACTGTTTCTGGGGCCAGCTGAGTACCCCAACTCTAACCAAAGTTGCGAGAAGGGGCTTTTCTATCTGAAATTGCGCCATCTGTTTGGCTCTTTCTCTGGGCATCACCATGTTAATTACACCACTGTTGAGCACTATTTTAAAATTTATATTTATAGATAGATTGATTAATTTGTGAATACATTGCATTACTAATTTTGTTTTGATCTTGTGTTACAACCCATATTATGGCCCTGAGATTCACTCAATTCTGCCTTTTGTTTTTGGAAACAGTCGACAAGCTTTTTGTCAGACACTGTTCAAGAGTTTAGCTAAGCAATAATATTAGAGAAGCCCCCCTCCCACACCAGATACCAAGGAGTTACAGGGGATGTATAGACAGCCTTAACTGTGCATATACAGTAGTGGTGTTGCTATATTGTCTTATCTAGGCTTCCAGCAGTACAATAGATCTGTCATTATATCCCCCACCCTCTGCAGACCCTGTTCCATTCTACACAGCAAAGTAGACAAGTGAGCTGCAGAAGACAGGAAGGAAGTGTCAGTCTATTGTGACTTCTCTAGTGGGCATTTTGAATACTGCAATATTTCAAGATTTTTTTTTTACATGGATAGTCATATAAGAAAAAAAACACCAAATATTTACAATTTCCTTTAACAGAGATAAAACAGTATGAAATGAATCTAGATACGTCCAAAAAGGTACAACAAGGAGAATTTATCAAGACTGGCAACTCATATGCCAGTCTTAATCTAAAACACGCCGTAGTAAGATGCACCTAAATTATTAAGAGGCACACATCTCTTAATAAATTAGACGCATGTCTAACCATCTATGCACCAGAAAGTTAAGACGTACGCCAACTATGTGCTTGTGTAGATTTGCGCTATAATTCATGCCAGCTTTTAAGCCACTATTTCTGCTAATCTCTGCCCACTTTTTTCCTTAATGTGCCGTAAGCGTCACAAACGGCATAAAATTTGCAATTTTTGTGCAAATCGAAACTTTTGTGTAATTTGTGACTTTTCTACACTAGAAAATAGACGTACAACTAGTAATAAATTTTCCCTATAGTGTTTATATAAACAGATTCTTAACATGTATTTTACATTGATCTTAGTAATGCTTACTATATTGACCAAAACCTTTTTACTATAATAAAATACATATCAATCAATGCACAGGTGGATGATAAACTGAATTGAAATACTTTGCAACATCTACAGTATGGGAAACATGCATACATACACTGATGTGTTTGTATTTATTGTATTGCTTAGTTGATTTAATGTGGAGGAATCTGGTTCCTTATGTCCACAAAACAACAGAAACAGAACAATTGTCAGGTAAATAATGGAAAGTAATTGCAAAGATCTTCCACTAAAGTTGCATGGCATTTCATTTGTTTTTTAAGATTGTCAACATTGGTGTTTCCCTTAATGCAAATCATTTTTAGTCCCTGTCTGAAAATCAGAAGGCTCAATACACCAATATTTTTTGATCAATTGATTCTCTTTTCTAGAACAGCTTGTGTCAGCATAACATTGATTTTTATGCTTTTTTATAGAGCACTTAAAAAAATCAGTTCAAGAAACATTTAAAAAATAATATCTGTTATTCTGAGTTCAAGTATTTCTTATCCAACTACCAGACGAAAGTGAAAAATCCAAAATATTGTATGTTCTGTTTCATCGATACAATATTACTATATTTGTTCATGGATAAAAAAAAAAAAGTGGTACAATTGTCATTCATTAGTTGGTTCTGACCATCTAAGATGGCCATCTATGGTACACCTCTTAGTACCAGAAGGTTCTCATCTAGGAGGCAGCAACAGTTGTAGTACTTACATAGATGTCACCTCAATGAATACAAATGTTTTATGATGTTCTTAGTTTCAATTAAAGTATAAAGTAAATATTTTAGAATTACATGGAATATAACTGAAGATTTATTATCTACACTACCATTCAAAAGTTTAGGGTCACTTAGAGATTTCCTTATTTTTGCAAGAAAAGCACATTTTTTTTCAATGAAGATAACATTAAATTAATCAGAAATACACTCTATACATTGTTAATGTGCTAAATGACTATTCTAGCTGCAAAACCTCTGGTTTTTAATGCAATATCTACATAGGTGTATAGAGGCCCATTTCCAGCAACCATCACTCCAGTGTTCTAATGGTACATTGTGTTTGTTAACTGTGTTAGAAGGCTAATAGATGATTAGAAAACACTTGAAAACCCTTGTGCAATTATGTTAGCACCGCTGTAAACAGTTTTGCTGTTTAGAGGAGCTATAAAACTGACCTTCCTTTGAGCTAGTTGAGAATCTGGAGCATTAAATTTGTGGGTTCGATTAAACTCTCAAAATGGCTAGAAAAAGAAAGCTTTCATGTGAAACTCGACAGTCTATTCTTGTTCTTAGAAATGAAGGCTATGTCATGCAAGAAATTGCCAAGAAACTGAAGATTTCCTACAATGGTGTGTACTACTCCCTTCAGAGGACAGCACAAACAGGCTCTAACCAGAGTTGAAAGAGAAGTGGGAGGCCCAGCTGCACAACTGAGCAACAAGACAAGTACATTGGAGTCTCTAGTTTGAGAAATAGACGCCTCACAGGTCCTCAACTGGCAGCTTCATTAAATAGTACCCGCAAAACGCCAGTGTCATCGTCTACAGTGAAGAGGCGGCTCCGGGATGCTGGCCTTCAGGGCATAGTGGCAAAGAAAAAGCCATATCTGAGACTGGCTAATAAAAGGAAAAGATTAATATGGGCAAAAGCACACAGACATTGGACAGAGGAAGATTGGAAAAAAGTGTTATGAACAGACGAATCGAAGTTTGAGGTGTTTGGATCACACAGAAGAACATTTGTGAGACGCAGAACAACTGAGAAGATGCTGGAAGAGTGCCTGACGCCATCTGTCAAGCATGGCGGAGGTAATGTGATGGTCTGGGGTTGCTTTGGTGCTGGTAAAGTGGGAGATTTGTACAAGGTAAAAGGGATTTTGAATAAGGAAGGCTATCGCTCCATTTTGCAGCGCCATGCCATGCCCTGTGGACAGCGCTTGATTGGAGCCAATTTCATCCTACAACAGGACAATGACCCAAAGCACACCTCCAAATTATGCAAGAACTATTTAGGGAAGAAGCAGGCAGCTGGTATTCTATCTGTAATGGAGTGGCCAGCGCAGTCACCAGATCTCAACCCCATAGAGCTGTTGTGGGAGCAGCTTGACCGTATGGTACACAAGAAGTGCCCATCAAGCCAATCCAACTTGTGGGAGGGGCTTCTGGAAGCATGGGGTGAAATTTCTCCCGATTACCTCAGCAAATTAACAGCTAGAATGCCAAAGGTCTGCAATGCTGTAATTGCTGCAAATGGAGCATTCTTTGACCAAAGCAAAGTTTGAAGGAGAAAATTATTATTTAAAATAAAAATCATTATTTCTAACCTTGTCAATGTCTTGACTATATTTTCTAGTCATTTTGCAACTCATTTGATAAATATAAGTGTGAGTTTTCATGGAAAACACAATTTTTAAGAATTTACACATTGCAGATTTCTCACGGTGCCTATTAACCCCTTAATGACCAGCCTATTTTGGACCTTAATGACCAAGCTATGTTTTACGTTTTTCAATCGTTACATTCCAAGAGCTATAACCTTTTTATTTTTGCGTCGACATAGCTGTATAAGGTCTTGTTTTTTGCGGGACAAGTTGTATTTTTTAATAGCACCATTTTTAGGTACATATTATTTATTGATTAACTTTTATTAACTTTTTTTTGGGGGGGAATAGAAAAAAATCTGAAATTTCACCACTCTTTTTTGCGTCCTAAATCTACGCCGTTTGCCGTGTTGATAAATAACACAATAACTTTATTCAGCGGGTTGTTACGATTGCAATGATACCAAATTTGTATCGTTTTTGTATGTTTTACTACTTTTACACAGTAAAAACGCTTTTTTTTCTAAATTATTTGTTTTTGTGTCTCCATATTTGAAGAGCCGTAACGTTTTTATTTTTTCGCCGATGTGGTTGTATGAGGGCTTTTTTTTTGCGGGACGACTTGTAGTTTTTATTGGTACCATTTTGGAGTAGATGCGACTTTTTGATCACTTTTTATCACATTTCACAAGTCAGGATTCACAGAAAACAGCAATTTTTCCATATTTTTTTATTAATTTTTTTACGGCGTTCACCGTGCGGGTTAAATAATGTAATAGATTTATAGTCGGGGTCGTTATGGACGCGGCGATACCAAATATGTGTAACTTTTTAACTTTATTTTGTTTTTTTAATAGTAAAGCATTTTGTAAGGGGAAAAGCTGGGTTTTTAATTTTTTTTCACATTTTTTTTTAAATTAACTTTATTAAACTTTTTTTTCACTTTTTTACTAGTCCCATTAGGGGACTATAATATGCGATTCTGCGATCGCATTTATAATACACTGCAATACTTTTAACACGGACATGATCTAGCAGGCATTCACTCCAGGCAGACCTGGGGGCCTTTATTAGACCCCCGGCTGCCATTAGAGACACAGACACTCGGCGGGTGTCGTGGGGGAGAGAGGGAGCTCCCTCCCTCTCTCCAAAACCACTCAGATGCGGTGCTCGCTATTGAGCACCGCATCTTAGGGGTTAAACGTGTGAGATCGATACTAATAGCGATCTCACACGGCAGAGCAGGGACGCTCCCAGCCCTCAGCTGCCTCTAGCAGCTGAGAGCAGGGAGATTTGACAGCTCCCTGCTCTGTTTACTTATTCCGATGCCGCAACGTAAAAAGTCTATGGCATCGGAATAAGGCCCGTTAGTGACCGACGTAGAAACACGATGGGCCGGTCACTAATGGGTTAAAGAGAACCTTTCACATGCCCATACATGAGCAGCAGGTAGGAGGTAGGAGAGCGTGTGCTCCTGCAGTCTCACTCACTCTCCAGCTCTTGGCAGACAAGGACAAGACTGTGATCTCTCACGAGAGATCGCACAGTCTTATCCTTGTCTGCCGAGAGCTGAAGAGTGAGTGAGACTGCATGAGCACACGCTCTCCTACCTCCAGCTCTTGCTGTGGCACTGTCCATAGCTGCATGGACAGTGTCACAGCGATGTTACATGCCCGCTTGCCTAAACACGCCCCATTGATAGTTCAGGGGGTTATTTAAATATCAGGCGCCAAATATAACGGCACCAATATCTAAATAACAGAGGAAGGTAGGAGAAAAATGTAAACTGCCCAAGGATTTGTGCAGCCCCGCTCATTACATGCTGCACTACACAGGTGAAAGGTTCTCTTTAAGCAGGAAATTTCAATTTGTACACAAATACGTACAGACGAATGTTCAGACAGTGACTTGGTAATAAAATAAAATGGCCGGTTTCAATTGTAAGACAGAAAAGCACACATGGACAAAGAAGGGTTCAAGTTACAATAGCCCCATTATTCTGATTCAAAAATTTAGGAAATCAGAAACCATAGACAGTGGAAGTTAAAAATCGAAATGAAGGCAGCATTATTGAAGGTTATCCTAGAGGAGACTATGGTGTATCATTTTTTGAAAACAATGCTTCAGGGATGGATTTAACAATGGATAATGACTCTAAACCCAACCAAACAAGAAATATCTGTTGGTCAATGTATGTGACTCTCCCAACTATCCCATAAAGTTCATGTTCTAATCTGTTAAGGGTTTATGTTTATTTTAAGAGAGAAGCCACTGCCAGACACCACTGGCAGCATCTTATCTCCTGGGGGAACAAAGTTTTGAGCATGTTGGAATTTAACATACTCAATCGTTCTTCGAGATGTTAGAGTCTATCGGGGCGCTGCCTTACTTCACATGACATTTTTGGCTGATCCTGCCAGAATCGGCAGGTTCAACCAATAATTATCTAATGTGCATGGTTAGCTTAAACAATAATGTTAACCGGTGTCTTGGTGTATGTTAATAACTGTAAAAGATGTTTTAGTGTCATTGCCCTGAAAATGTGAAGATGCCAAAAACACAATTACCAATACGGTTTGGAGCAATTATAATCTGTAGATTGTGTGATTTACTGCTAATGATACCTCAAAACCCCAATGGATATAGTGTAACCAAATGTCTAAATAAGCTAATGCTCTTTAAAGTTATTTCGCAGCAGAAGATAGCAATTTTCTTAAGTATACTTAGAATAATATGTTTACCTGTCAATATTGTCAGAGGGATTGCTCTGTCACAGCATGTGTTAGGAACATTTCAGGATTACCAATAAATATGCAGACACAGAATGTATTCGCAGAGCACTATAGGGAGATGCGCGGGCTTCTCCTGGCACACCTCCAGTTATAGCATATAAATATGACAAGTAAGTGCATCAACAGGGAATTTGTTAATATCTCCCAGTTCTTAAATAATGAATTACAGTATTTTTAGACACAATTACATGCAACTTGCGTTCATTTAAATATGTGGGTTTGAATATATTCTGTTGAAAGTAAAAATATTGAATTTATTTTCATATGTTTAAACTCATCCAGCTCTGGTTAGAATAACAATAACATAGGCTTTTCTATTCTGCGGACATCTATGAAGGATAATAATCAGTAGTGGCGGAAATGTGTGTAAAGATGTAGAGATAAACATTTAGCCATTATGGTCTATTAATTACTATTGTCCGCTGCCACTTCACTATATTACCCAGCATGCTTGTGCTTTGCAGTGTATACCTGAGCTATAACTGGACAGGTGCTAGATAGTTTGTCATGTTTTCACACAAGTACATTGAATTTATATAGAAGGCAAGTGACAATAGCAAAATACCTTGTAACGAATTTAAAATGTGCTTGCCGCCTGGTTGAGAATAGTGATATCACTACTCCCGCTTTGTGACATTGCACATTCTGCAAACAAATCTCATTTTATAATGTAATGTTCATCTCCATTTTCAAGATCTTCTTTAACATGCTTGTTTATAGGCAGAGGGTAACAACCATCCTTGACCTAATACTTCTCATACATTTTACCCACACTGATACATTGTAACAGATTATCGGGACAGAAGAAAGACTTTAAATGTTGATAAAGTGTTTCGATTGCAGACGCAATATATTGTGGTAAACCCTCATCAGTGAGAAATATTAGGGCTGTACAGGACTTTAGCCCTTGGATGCAAGCAAAGTAGTTTCCAATCACCGACAGCAAGCAGAAATCTTGAAAATGGTAAACAAGGGAGAAACAATGTATACAGTGACTTAGCTTTATTTACTTAAATCTGGAAAACGTCTTTAACATGAGGCACTGATGAAGTAATGGAGCGTCAAAGTTTAGAGCACATTCTTCAAATAATCTTTATTCTGCCAATTACATAGCATTGTTTCGATTGTATATTAGTATCTTTATCAAGCTTGACAAAGAATCAGCAATGAAGCTGAAACGTCACTATTGTGCCTCTCTGGCAGAAAGTATATGTGGAGGATGTAGTCATGCTGTTGACAAGATGGGATCACTAGTTGGAACGACGTTTAAACCTTAACATTATTATTACGGGTCGCTTCTTACCATGAGGGGTCTGGTAGCGGCTTATTCCCCTCTCTCCATTAAAGGGCTTATCTGGGGACCACAAAAAAAAAACACAAATATGTATAAGCACATCTTTACACTACTAAAAATACTCTGCCTGCACAAAATCCCACTTCTGCAACACTCACAACTTCTGATGTAGCCACTATCAGGTAGGAGCGACAAGCAGTTTCAGCGCGCTCTGAAACTACAGTTCCCGTCATGGCCTTTTTTTCCTGTTGGGCCTGTATCCCTGCCCTACTCGCTGATACAGCGCGCATGCGCCGGAAAACGCCAGCCGCAGATAGAACTGGGGAAGAAGCGGGCTGGAATACTTCCTCTGCATCGTCACAGTGCCAGCCCACTAGCAGTCAAATGCTTTGATGACGCCCCGACACCATGGAAGATGGAGACCGCTATTTGTCACATGGGTTTGTACCGGCACGTCATCAAATCAGAAATAACTACAGGACTTCCAAACACGTGACTTTTTTCCCAAATTGGGCATTGGAACAATATTGGAACTAAATGTATATTAGTAAGTGTGTTTATTTTATGTATTTATAGCACTGAAATACAATTTTCTGGGGCTGGATAACCCCTTTAATATAACACAAGCACGCATTCCTGAGCCAAGGGTCTAACTGTACAGTATTGAGAACTCGGGAGAAATAGCTGTCGGACAAATGACAGTTATAGTAAGTATACGGGCACCATTAATGTGGTTTTACATGGGCACATATTTGCTGTTGTTTATTACCTTTAACCCCTTCAGGACCCAGCCTGTTTTGGCCTTCAGAACACAAATGATTTTTTCAAATCGGACATGTGTTACTTTATGTGGTAATAACTCCGGAATGCTTTTACCTATCCAAGTGATTCTGAGAATGTTTTCTCGTGATATGTTGTACTTTATGTTAGTGAAAAAATTTGGTTGATAATTTCGGTATTTATTTCTGAAAAACACCAACATTTTTTTGCATCGTTTTTTGAACGTTCTTTTATTTTTCTAGGACGTTACAAGGCTTAGAACTTTAGCAGCAATTTCTCATATGTTCAAGAAAATTTCAAAAGGCCATTTTTTCATGGAACAGTTCAGTTCTGAAGTGGCTTTGAGGGCCTTATATATTAGAAAATCCCCAGAAGTCACCCTATTTTGAAAACTGCACCCCTCAAGGTATTCGAATCAGCATTCACAAAGTGTTTTAACCCTTTAGGCGTTTCACAGGAATTAAAAAAATTTAGAGGTGAAACTTACATATTTTATTTTTTTTGCCGAAATTCATTTCTAATACTTTTTTTTTTGTAACACAGAAGGTTTTACCAGAGAAACGCAATATTTTATTGCCCAGATTCTGCAGTTTTTAGAAATATCCAACATGTGGCCCTAGTGTGCTAATGGACTGAAACACAGGCCTCAGAATCAAAGGAGAACCCAGTGGATTTTGGGCCTCTTTTTTTTGGAATATATTTTAGGCACCTTGTCAGGTTTGAAGAGGTCTTGTGGTGCGAAAACAGTGGAAACACCCCAAAAGTGACCCCATTTTGGAAACTACACCTCTCAAGGAATTTATCTAGGGGTATAGTTTGGCCTTTTAACCACACAGGTTTTTCGCTAAATATATTGGAATTAGTTTGTAAAAATGAAAATCTACTGTTTTTCTGAAAAAACATAGAAATGTTTAATATTTACAAGGAATAAAGAAGAAAATGCACACCACCATTTGTAAAGCAATGTCTCCCGATTACGGCAATACCCCATAAGTGGTAATTAACTGCTGATTGGACCCACAGCAGGGCTCAGAAGGGAAGCAGAACCATTTGGATTTTGGAGCACAGATTTTGCTGGAATGGTTTTGGTGCCATGTCGCTTTTGCAACACCCTGGAAAGACCAAAACAGTGGAAACCCCCAAAGTTACCCCATTTTGGAAACACCCCTCAAGGAATTTTTATAGGGGTATAGTGAGTATTTAGACCCCACGGGTATTTTGCAGAATTTATTAGAATTAGGCCGGGAAAATGAATATCACAATTTTTTTCCACTAAAATGTTGAATTTTCTAAAGGAGAAAAAAAACAACCAATTTTTGTAAAGAAATTTCTCCCGAGTACGGAAATACCCCACCTGGGGTCATACATTTTTTCATTAGAAATTAATTAACCATTTCAGGACTGATCCATTTTTTGCTTTGTTATTTTCGTTTTTCGCTCCCCACGTTCTTAGAGCCATAACTTTTTTCTTTTTCCGTCAATAGAGCGGTGTAAGGGCTTTTTTTTATTGCGGGAGGAGCTGTAGTTTCTATAGACACTATTTAAAGTGCCATAAAATGTATTGGGAAACTGAAAAAAAAATCTTTGTGGGCTGATATAGGAAAAAAATCTGATTCCACTTTTTGGGGTTTTCGTTTTTGCAGCTTTACTTTGTTCTGCGGCTCAATACAATTACGGTGATACCAAATTTATATCGTTTTTATATTATACTCCTTTTACAAAGAAAAATCGAATTGTTAAAATAAAAATTGTTTTGTTTCACCACATTCTGAGAGCCGTAACTTTTTTATTTTTCGTTTGATTGAGCAGTGGGAGGTCTTATTTTTTTGCAGGACGAGCTGTAGTTTTTATTGGTACCATTTTTTGGTACATAAAAAGTGATCCAAAAGTTGTATTTCATTTTTTTTTGAGAGCTAAAGTGACAAAAAAAACTGTGATTTTGGCGGTTTAAATTATTTACGTTTTTTACAGTGTTCACCGTGCGAGTTAAATAATTCTATATTGTAATAGTTTAGCCTTTTACGGACGTAGCTATACTAATTTTGTTTATTTTTTTACATTACTTTAGAAGAAAAATGGTAAAAGGTTTTTTTTTTAACTTTAAACTTTTTTCTTTCTCGCTACTAATAACTTTAATTCTTCTACACATTTTATTAGTCCCCTTAGGGGACTTGAACCAGCGATCACTGGATCGCTGGTACAATATACTGCAATAGTAATGTATTGCAGTATATTGTTATTTTTACAGGCTTCTGTAACCCCACGATCGCTGTTCCTGTCCGTTAGTCCTGGGTGTCAGCTGTAATACGCAGCTGACACCCGCAGCGTATGGAGCGGACTCAGCACGTGAGCCCGTTCCATACATCAACCCCCGCACCATGACGATCTATTAAGTCATAGCGTGCAAAGGGGTTAATGCACAGCGGATGGTGTGAATATTGAAATTTTCCACTGGTATGCGATTTTAGTGCATAATGTGTCGTGCACAGTTTGTGCCACTGAAGACAAATACCTCATAAAATGTTAAGCGGGTTCTCTCGGGTATGGCGATGCCATATATGTGGGCGCAAACTGCTGTTTGGGCACGCTGCAGGGCTCAGAAGGGAGGGACACCATTTTGGTTTTGGAGCGCAGATTTTGCTTGGTAATAATTCTGTTTGGGGTTTTACTGGTATGTTAGTTTATAATGTGGGGGCATATGTAATCTGTGCGGAGAACATCAGGGCATAATAAGAGGGTATAATAATGCGGAAAATAAATAATAACTCATAGATGTGTGGCCAGTGTCGCACTGATAAATGGCGCCCGATCTTATCCGATTTTGGAACCCTGCACATTTTGCATCATCATATCCTGAGAGGCAGAACTTTTTTATTTTTTCACCACCGGAGCTGTGTGAGGGCTTATTTGTTGCGGGAAAATCTGTACTTTTCATTGGTACCATTTTGGGGGACATGCAATTTTTTTGATCACCTTTTATTAAATTTTTTTGCAAGCCGGGAGACCAAAAACAAGCAATTCTGACAATGTTTTTTAGTTTATTTTTTGGAGCGTTCACCGTGTGCTATAAATGACAGTTTTACTTTATTCTGCGGGTCAGTACGATTACGGCGAGACCATATGTATATAGGTTTTTTTATGTTTTGCAACCTTTGTGCAATAAAATCACTTTTTTATAAAATTATTTTATTTTCTGTGTCACAATATTCTGAGAGCCGTAACTTTTTTATTTTTTAATCAAAAAGGGCTTGTTTTTTGCGGGACGGGTTGTAGTTTTTATCGGTTCTATTTTCGGGTACATGCGACTTTTTATCACTTTTTATTCTCTATTTTTGGAGGGGTGGTGAGCAAAAGATAGCGATTCTGGTGTAGTTTTTTATTGATTTTTTTTTGGGGGTGTTCATCGTGCGGGAAAAATAACATTATAGTTTTATAGTTTGTGTCGTTACAAACGTGGCGATACCAAATATGTGTACTTTTTTTAATGTGTTCATTTTTTTCCTATAATGAAAGTCTTATTATAGGAAAAAAAGCATTTTTTGTTTATATCACTTATAACTTTTATTTTTACACTTTTTTTAAAACATTTTTATAACCTTTTTTTAGTTGCCCCACTAGGGGACATTTAAACTTGCAGCTTTGATCGCTGCTAGAGTACAATACACTACCTACGTAGAGTAATGTATTCTAACTGTCATTGTGACGTGATAGTAACACTAACAGGAAGCCTCGGAGGACCGGCCGGAGGCTGCTCCTCCGAGGCTTCCGTACATGGCAACCCGGAGGTTGTCTGGGACTTGTCTGGCCTCCGATTGCCATGACAAGCATCGGCAGCCCCGGCAATCACTTTGTGGGGGCTGCCGATGTGCTTCAAACCCATTAAATGCGTCGAACGCAATGTGTCGCCGCCTTTATGGGGTTAATTGCCGAAATCAGCGGCGATGGTCCGCTGACCGGCAAGACTGGAGTGTCAGCTGTCGGGGACAGCTGACCTCCCGATTCCCGGACACTGTCCGTTAAGACAGTGTGCGCCAGGAACTACTCCGCAACTGTATGTCCTGATGTGGGAAGCTAGCCCTCTGCAGGACGTACAGTTGCAGCGCAGCAAGTGAAGAGGTTAAACAAGCGCCGATTGACAATACAGTTTGTTGCTCTGCACTTGTTTGTGTCACGTTGGATACGTGGACCCACTGGGCTGTACCGCCTTAACGGTATGGCAGCTGGCCAACAGGACACAGGTCAAAGTGTATAGTTCGTATAGGTGTACCTGTGGTAGCTTCAGATAGTGGCGAGGCAGGCTCGGTAAGGACTTTGGCAGCTGGGGGACACCAGGCGTGGTGTAACAGGACAGGCATGGTACACAGCACAGTACGACTCCAAATCAATACAGCACTTGACCAGGATAGCACGGGATACAGGTTACAGGTAGTAGGAACGGGAAACACTGGGAACTGGAAGACACTAGGAGACCATTTGCAGAGACAAACTAAGGTAATCACAACAATGCTCAGGCAAGGAAGGAAGGGGCTGGGCCCCTCTTATAGTCCAGGGTACTCATGAGCTAATTTGGCACTTTAACTCAGGATGAGACTTTGGCAGCAGGCAGATACCAGGCGTGGTGTAACAGGACAGGCGTATTACTTAGCGCAGCTTGACTCCAACTCTATATGCCACTTGGTTCCAAATAGCACGGGATACAGGATACAGGTAGCAGGAACGGAAACACTGGGACTAGGAAGACACCGAAGGGACCATTTGCAGAGACAAACATTGGTAAACGACAACAATGCTCAGGCAATGCAGGAAGGGGCTGGGCCCTTCTTATAGTCCAGGGTGCTCATGAGCTAATTTGGTACTTTGACTCAGGTACGTGCGCTGGCCCTTTAAGAGCGGGCACGAGCATGCGCGAGCACCCTACGGGACCTGGCCGAGAGAAGTGGAAGCGAGCACTGGCATCTCCAGAGGAGGAGATGGGGCCAGCGCTCATAGATCCATGGCTGTGGACATTAGGAGGTGAGTGAGCCTCATGGCCCGCAGACATGGGCATGACAGTTTGCTTCATTCAAATGGAACAATGATCACTAGTATGGGGACGAATATTTGTTATTAAGATTATTCATCCCCATGCATTTGCATCATGTCGGCAGCGCATCTTCCTTTTTAAATGGGGAAATATGCTGCCAAATAGCGACCATTTTTTTGGCCAGATAAAAGATGCGATCAGCCGATGAACAATCGTTTGCTCATACATCAGCTGATTGTTGCCCTGTTTGCACAGTCAATTATCGGGAGCAAGCGTTTGTATGAACTCTTATTTGCCCAGTCATTGACCTGAGTGAAACGGCTTTTAGTCCCCCCTTACTGCTGGGAAATTCTACCAACTGTGTAGCCGTGCATTAAGTTATTAAGGATTATTTGATAAAAGATAGCTGCCACTGTGCACTACAATCTAACCAGGAAACCTTCGCACATGTTCCCGTGCTGCTGTACCCCCATTATGACCCTCAGCAACAGCTGCTTTGTCCTAAGAGAACTGTATCACCGTGAAGGATGGGTAGAAAGGTAATGAAGAAAGGATTCTCCACACTACTAGATCAGTTTTCAATACCAATGTATTAATGCATTCAAGACAAGACAATTTATGACCTTTTATTTTAGTGTCCTCTCATTTATCCTGGTGTTAAGGGTATGAAAAAGAAAACAGAAATGCTGAACCAGAAATGACACAAGAAAACTCAACTGGTTGTTCTCTGGTTGCTTTATTGAAGTTAAGTGGAATGTCGGTATATGACTATTGCCTGCTAATATGTATATTTCTGGAGCTCTATAAGTACAAGAGAATAAATGTACCATGTGCCACTATCTATCTATCTATCTATCTATCTATCTATCTATCTATCTATCTATCTATCTATCTATCTATCTAGAGGCGTAGCAAGGTTCTGCAGCACCCGGGGCAAAGATTCAGTTTTGCGCCCCCCCCCCCCCCAACCTCTTTCCCAAAATCTCCTTCCCCCTTGCCATGTTTGTTTTCTCTACCAATCGACGTGTCATTTCTTTTCCACATTTATTTTCATGTAACTCGAGCATAAAAACATTTGTACATTTTACAAGCAATATAGTTCTATGCACAACACTAGAACCAAGCTCAGTACATATACAGTGAAGGAAATAAGTATTTGATCCCTTGCTGATTTTGTAAGTTTTCCCACTGTCAAAGACATGAACAGTCTAGAATTTTTAGGCTAGGTTAATTTTACCAGTGAGAGATAGATTATATAAAAAAAAACAGAAAATCACATTGTCAAAATTATATATATTTATTTGCATTGTGCACAGAGAAATAAGTATTTGATCCCCTACCAACCATTAAGAGTTCAGCCTCCTCCAGACCAGTTACACTCTCCAAATCAACTTGGTGCCTGCATTAAAGACAGCTGTCTTAAATGGTCACCTGTATAAAAGACTCCTGTCCTCAGACTCAATTAATCAGTCTGACTCTAACCTCTACAACATGGGCAAGACCAAAGAGCTTTCTAAGGATGTCAGGGACAAGATCATAGACCTGCACAAGGCTGGAATGGGCTACAAAACCATAAGTAAGACGCTGGGTGGGAAGGAGACAACTGTTGGTGCAATAGTAAGAAAATGGAAGACATACAAAATGACTGTCAATCGACATCGATCTGGGGCTCCATGAAAAATCTCGTGACTCGTGGGGTATCCTTGATCCTGAGGAAGGTGAGAGCTCAGCCGAAAACTACACGGGGGGAACTTGTTCATGATCTCAAGGCAGCTGGGACCACAGTCACCAAGAAAACCATTGGTAACACATTACGCCGTAATGGATTAAAATCCTGCAGTGCCCGCAAGGTCCCCCTGCTCAAGAAGGCACATGTACAGGCCCGTCTGAAGTTTGCAAATGAACATCTGGATGATTCTGAGAGTGATTGGGAGAAGGTGCTGTGGTCAGATGAGACTAAAATTGAGCTCTTTGGCATTAACTCAACTTGCCGTGTTTGGAGGAAGAGAAATGCAGCCTATGACCCAAAGAACACCGTCCCCACTGTCAAGCATGGAGGTGGAAACATTATGTTCTGGGGGTGTTTCTCTGCTAAGGGCACAGGACTACTTCACCGCCTCAAGGGGGAATGGATGGAGCCATGTACCGTCAAATCCTGAGTGACAACCTCCTTCCCTCCACCAGGACATTAAAAATGGCTCGTGGCTAGGTCTTCCAGCACGACAATGACCCGAAACATACAGCCAAGGCAACAAAGGAGTGGCTCAAAAAGAAGCACATTAAGGTCATGGAGTGGCCTAGCCAGTCTCCAGACCTAAATCCCATCGAAAACTCATGGAGGGAGCTGAAGATCCGAGTTGCCAAGGGACAGCCTCGAAATCTTAATGATTTACAGATGATCTGCAAAGAAGAGTGGGCCAAAATTCCATCTAACATGTGTGCAAACCTTATCATCAACTACAAAAAACATCTGACTGCTGTGCTTGCCAACAAGGGTTTTGCCACCACGTATTAAGTCTTGTTTGCCAAAGGGATCAAATACTTATTTCTCTGTGCACAATGTAAATAAATATATATAATTTTGACTATGTGATTTTCTTTTTTTTTTTTTATATAATCTATCTCTCACTGGTAAAATTAACCTAGCCTAAAAATTCTAGACTGTTCATGTCTTTGACAGTGGGCAAACTTACAAAATCAGCAAGGGATCAAATACTTATTTCCTTCACCGTATATAGTACCAGAACCAAGCTCAGAACATAAATATAACACCAGCACAAATACAGCTCAATTTAGTGCAACCCCTGCCGTATAGGTTTGCACTAATTTGTTTCCAGCTCCCAGCATGGCCCGAACAATGGTAAGGATATGCTGGGAGTTGCTGTTTCACAAAAAATAAATCATATCATAATCATGCCACCCATCATCTCGTTGCAGATCATACAGTGACTACAGTGCTGATTAGAGGCAGAATGAACATTTACATTAAGTGACTCACTGGTGACGTCAGATTGTAGTTCTTCTTCTCCATCCGGTCCAGACCTCTATGACTTCTCCCGGTCACAGCCCATTTCTGCAGTTTGCCGCTCAGATGTTTTCAGCTTCTCACTTTTCCAACAATTCTACACCTATAAACAAAGATAAAGTTCTCATTATACAACACACTATGCCCCTAAATATAATAGCGTACCATACACCGTGTCCCACACACACACACACACCGTGCCCCCTGTAAGTAGTGCCCCCCATAGAGCCCCCTGTAGATAGTGCCCCCATATAGCCCACCCCTGTATATAGTGTCCCACAAATAGCTCCACCTATAGTGCTCCACAGACAGCCCACCCCTGTATATAGCCCCCCCCCCCGCTGTATATAGTGCTCCATATATAGTGCACCCCTGTATATAGTGCTCCACAGATAGCCCTCCCCTGTATATAGCCCCCTGTAGATATAGCCCATGCCTGTATATAGTGCTCCACAGACAGCTTACCCCTGTATATAGTGCTCCACATATAGCCCACCCCTGTATATAGCCCCCGTGTAGATATAGCCCACCCCTGTATATAGTGCTCCATAGATAGCCCACCCCAGTATATAGCCCCCCTGTAGATAGAGCCCCCCCATAGATAAAGCCCCCCCCTGTAGATAAAGCCACACACTTTATTACAATAAAATAACAAACTATTCAAACTCACCTTAATCCCGTTCCCACGTCCGGCAGCAATGGAGATCTGCTCTCTTCTGCAGGTCTCCTGGGGTTGAACGAAGCGCTGATTGGCATGGCAGAATGACTTTCCCTGTCATTCAGCGCCTTTCAATGACGCAAGCGGCGCAAAGTATCGTGCCGCTTCACTCGTAGAAAGGCGCTGAATGGCCGGGCACGGTCAATAAAGCACCTTCTTTTTTCACTGTAAGGCTGGGTTCACACAGAGTTTTTTTGCAGGCGGAAAATCTGCCTCAAAATTCCGTTTAGAATTTTGAGACAGATTTTCTTCTGCCTGCACGCCGATTTTGGCGGCGTTTTTCGCCTGCGACCATTGAGCGCTGCAGCCATAAAACGCCGCAAAATACGCTTTCTTTGCCTCCCATTGATGTCAATGGGAGGTAAGAGGCGTAAACGCCCGAAGATAGGGCATGTCCCTTCTTTTTCTCGTGAACCGGTTTTTCCGCTCGCAGGAAAAAAACGCCTCCGCCTCCCATTAAAATCAATGGGAGGCATTTTCGGCCATTTTTTGGCATGTTTTGTGGCGCGGTTTCCGCGTAAAAAAACTTGCAAAAAAACTCTGTGTGAACTCCCCATAAGTCCTTGTGAGTGCTGCCTATTTACTGCTTATTTGTCTAGAGGGACAGTGGTCAGCTCCCTAAGGCTTGCACCCCGTTTCATTTAAAGGGAACCTGTCACCAGTATTTCACCTATTAAACCAGCAATACCTGGTGGAAGTGGGTGAAAAATCATGTCTATATAACCTATAATTGTCTTCTTAGTCAGCTCTGTAGCTTTAGTATTCCGTTTTTTAGTGTTTCCACACCGTATGCTAATGAGCAGAAAAGAGTCAAATCTTCATTCCTCAAGTCTTTCCAATTTTACCCCGCCTCCTTACTTGTGATTGACAGCTCCTCGCCTTTCCCCAGCACACTAAATCCCACGCTTTTGCATTGATGTCCTCTTCTGGTGTGTGCGCACAAAGGGACTCCGGATTATTACGATAAAAGGCGCAAAATGTTTGCAGACCATTATTTACAGTCGGAGGAGGAGTTTAGGAGAGGGGATAACGGCAATGAACGTTTTATAGCAGTGGCCAGTGAGGGATAAGTAAAGTTCAATAGGTGAAATTCTGGTGACAGGTTCCCTTTAAGCCTGTGCTGCTGGATTCTATTTTTGTATCTATCTATCTATCTATCCGTCCGTCCGTCCATCTATCTATCTATCTATCTATCTATCTATCTATCTATCTGTCTGTCTGTCTGTCTGTCTGTCTGCCTGCCTATCTATCTATCTATCTATCTATCTATCTATCTATCTGTCTGTCTGTCTGTCTGTCTGTCTGTCTGTCTGCCTGCCTATCTATCTATCTATCTATCTATCTATCTATCTATCTATCATCTATCTATCTATCTATCTATCTATCTATCTATCTATCTGTCTGTCTGTCTGTCTCTCTCTCTCTCTCTCTATCTATCTATCTATCTATCTATCTATCTATCTATCTATCTATCTATCTATCTATCTATCTATCTATCATCTATCTATCTATCATCTATCTATCTATCTATCTATCTATCTATCTATCTATCTATCTGTCTGCCTATCTATCTATCTATCTATCTATCTATCTATCTATCTATCTATCTATCTATCTATCTATCTATCTATCTATCTATCTGTCTGTCTGTCTGTCTGTCTGTCTGCCTATCTATCTATCTATCTATCTATCTATCTATCTATCTATCTATCATCTATCTATCTATCTATCTATCTATCTATCTATCTATCTATCTATCTATCTATCTATCTATCTATCTATCTATCTATCTATCTATCTATCTATCTATCTATCTATCATCTATCTATCTATCTATCTATCTATCTATCTATCTATCTATCTATCTATCTGTCTGTCTGTCTCTCTCTCTCTCTCTCTCTCTCTCTCTATCTATCTATCTTACCAACCGGTTTGATCGTAATTTATTGAGCCTGCATCATAATGTAGTGCTGCAGAATGTCCTTGTAGCAGTGCCACATAAAGTTTAATGTCAAATGGGCTTTTCTTTACCACTTATGTGGAGATACTGGATTTTAAGTTATAGGAGACAGCTAGATGAGCTTCATCTACAGTGTATTGAATCCATATAAGACAGTTGGCACTGGTAGTGTAGGAGGCTTACGATAGCTTTTCTGCAGCTGTGGGCACCTGGCATTGATATGATATCCTCTCCTAATATCTATAGTTTTTCTAAGTATTTTGTTTAACAATGCTGGTTTATTTACAGTGTTTACAGATACTGTTCCATTGATCGCTGTAGGTAATAGGCCATTTGTGTTATTTATAGTTTATAATGTAATAACGCTAACATTTTTTATTCATATTTTATTTTATTTTTTTCAAAAGATTGATTTCCCATTGACAGCATACAGATAATTGCTGATACATGGCATAGTACCACACAATGCTGCAGCTCAATTGTAAATTGCATTATTTTAGATTACACTCAGGCAGTTCATATTAAATACAATTTTATGTGCATTATGCAAAGAACATTTTTCTGGTAAAAAAAATCAATGTTTATCTTAGAAAATCTGTACTGATATTGGAAGTTATAGATTGATCAATATACTGTTACGTTTTAATCTTCTGTGCAGTTTATTAGCATAATTTCACTGTAATTTAGAAGAAATATTCATTTGCCAATTTAGACATTTCTTTTAGATGCTGTTTGTTTTTTTTATTACGGGTATAAGAAAATTCAGTGCTACAGCAATTACTATTTAATTCACATTTGAAAGCAAAAATCAAAGAAAAAAGATGGTTGAGGTCATTTATTTTATGCACTGTACCTGTTTTTATAATATTATGTTATGGCTGCATCTGATATAAAAAAAAAAGTTATAGTAGCGCTGACCATGCCTAAACCTATAGGCACTAATGCAAAGTCCCAGCCAAGATGCTCTGGACTACAGTGTAGGTTACTGAATAAAATTGTATATGTCAGAATACTAGTGTATGTTATGAGAGTACCACATACTGTATAAGATCAAAACAAAAATCTATAACTCTAGAACTACCTGTTCTAGTAGAAATAATAACATGTAATGCTGACAATATGTATTTGTCTCCCCAATGCCCTTAGATAGCACTACAGTTGCTACATGTGTAGCATTTGTTGTATAGACCAGGGGGTGATTTAGCTACAATAAAAGCTCTACACAGAGGAAGAGGAGTGACAAAAAAGACATAGACACCTTCCAATGAAAATAGAAATTTGAACTTTCTCTTCAAAGAAAACATGAGACCCCCTCAAGATAAAAGATACCTCTCTATTGAAAATGAGAAACGGGACCCCTTCATTCTCAAGATTAGCAATTACCAGTGGCCAGACTTATTACACTTTGATACCATTTCTGATTGGTATGCCATTAAAGAGGCTCTGTCACCAGATTTTGCAGCCACTATCTGCTATTGCAGCAGATAGGCGCTGCAATGTAGATTACAGTAACGTTTTTATTTTTTAAAAACGAGCATTTTTGGCCAAGTTATGACCATTTTTGTAGTTATGCAAATGAGGCTTGCAAAAGTCCAAGTGGATGTGTTTAAAAGTACAAGTCCAACTGGGCGTGTATTATGTGCGTACATCGGGGCGTTTTTACTACTTTTACTAGCTACATCAACTTACCTGCTAACGCCGATGCTGCTGCATAATCAACTGAAGCCTCTGGTGCCGATGTGTCCTCGCTCGTCTGACACGATGCAGGACCTGTGAGTGACGTCACAGCGTGATCTGGCAGAAGCTGGGCGTTCTGAAGAGAAGTGGATGATACTTCTCGTCAGAACGCCCAGCTAGTAAAAGTAGTAAAAACGCCCCGATGTACGCACATAATACACGCCCACTTGGACTTGTACTTTTAAACACACCCACTTGGACTTTTGCAAGCCTCATTTGCATTACTACAAAAATGGTCATAACTTGGCCAAAAATGCTCGTTTTTAAAAAATAAAAACGTTACTGTAATCTACATTGCAGCGCCTATCTGCTGCAATAGCAGATAGGGGTTGCAAAATCTGGTGACAGAGCCTCTTTAAATGGATGAACTCTGCAATGTTCGGGCTCGCGGACCGTCTTCACTCACCCCTCGATGGCCACGATCGCAAACCTCTGTGGTCTGACCAGCTTTTCCCTCCTAGGAGACGCCAGCACTCGCGGCAGTGTCCTCTAGGGTGCCCTTAAAGGGCCAGCGCGCGCACATGAAAATAATTACAAATTATCTCCAGATTACCCTGGACTATAAAAAGGGCTCTGCCCATTCACTCCTTGCCTGAGCGTTGTTGTGTATTCCCATGTTAGTCTTAGCAAATGGTCCCTTAGTCATATCCTGTTCCCAGTGTTCCCATGCCCTGTTACCTGTATCCTTCGCTACCTGTTTCACGTCAACTACCTTCAAGTTCCATCTGTGCGTAAGCCTATGCTACTGTCTGGACTATTACAAGTACTCTTGAGATAGGACTTTGCATAGACTTTGTAGACTGTTGTTTGGCCAGCTGCTACTCTGCTACGACCATGCGGCCTAGTGGGTCCGCATATCCACGGATCGTGACAATACGCTCAGGCCATGGACCCTGCTGATCAACCCAAGACCATGACAATGTCACAAATCATGCAGGCAGACATGCGAGACCAACTCTTCCTTCCAGGCGGTCAACGCCATTGCACATTGGCTGGATGCGCAAGCTGCAGCCTTCACGGCACCTGCTCCTATTGCTAGACGCGAGAACTTGCAGGGTATTTATAAACCAATGCCAGCTCCACTTTAGACTGCATGTAAAGGCATTTTTTTTCTGATGACGCAAGGATCGCCTTCATAATCTCTCTCCTTACTGGTAAGGCCCTGGCATGGGCAAACCCCATTTGGGAATGTCAGGGACCAGTGACCCATGACTTACAGTGTTTCCTGCAGATTTTCCACACAGTATTTGAAGAACCTGGGAGAGTCTCTTCTGCAGCTGCATCTCTGCTGACCCTTCGCCAAGGAGACACCTCCGTGGGCAAGTACGCAATTTGGTTCCGTACCCTAGCTGCAGAGCTGACCTGAACAACGAGGCCTTGGTGGCTACCTTCTGGCAGGGACTATCTTCCGATATTAAAGATGAGCTTGCCGCTCGAGATCTGCCACCTACCCTAGATGATCTCATTCTTCTGGCCACTCTCATTGATATGGGGATCCTGGAACGGTCCCAAGAGGTTCGCCGGGACAGAAGATTCCCTAGGCTGGCTCCTACATTCCAGCAACCCCTGCTGCCCTTGTCAGTTGCTCCACTAGAGGAACATATGCAAGTAGACCGTCTCAAGTTGTCAGTCCAGGAGAAACAACGCAGACGCACTCGAGACTCTGTCTGTATTGCGGCTTTGGAGGCCATTTTGTGCGTTTGTGTCCCCAGAAGCCAAAAAACTCCAGCGCCTAGGAATGGTTGGAGAGACAACCCCAGGTGAAACGGCGCAAAATAAAAAATTCTCTCCAAAACTGTCCATTCCCATGACTATAGTGTCCGGCGAGAAGACGCACTGGGTCTCTGCCTTTCTGGACTCCGGGTTCGCGGCAAACTTTATACAACATGACCATCTCCAGTCACCCACAGTCCCTCTGTAGACACCTCTGGCTGTTGAATACCTATACGAGTATAGACCATTGGTATGCGCCAAACAATAATGCGTCCACACAAATCATAAAGCAAATATCAATACCTATACCAGACTGTGAAGACTACTAGTATATCCAGAAAATGAAACACACATAGCACAAGTCATGTACCATGACAATATAAAATAAACTTTATTGAAATATACATAACACATTGGCCATCAAAATATAAAAACAATATAGCACACAGTTAAAAAGGAGAGTATGGAGGAGCTGCGTGAATAATCCAATATATATGCTACCATAAAAAACATCCTGTGATGTGGTAACAAATGCAGATATCTATAGAAAAAATAATCATATAGATCAAGTACTTGGACAACAGAAGCACATAAATATATTTAGCACCTGACAGAAGAGCACACAATTGTGCATGCATATAAAAGTATACAGCTAGAGCTCCAAGTTGCACCCAAAACAAAGACCATACTTTATAAATAAAGGATATTGCACAAACCCATGGACTGCATGATAGGAAGCACGCAGGAACACTCCACACTGACCGCCCCCGACGCACGTTTCGCCGTCAGCTTTCTCAAGGGGTACCTCTGGCTGTTGCCTTGGTGAATAGACTTCCTCTGCCAGATCCTATCGTGTCTGAGACCAAGCCACTGAAGCTCCAAGTTGGAGCCCTTCACACTGAACAGATTGCGTTTCTTATCCGGCCTAAACCCGTCAATCCTGTGTTGCTGGGTCTGCCTAGGCTCCGGCTACATGACCCAATTCTTGACTGGAGTTCTAGAGAAATCCTCCAATGGGGCCCCAAACGTCTCCACCGATGCCTGTTACAGATTCATCCCGTCCAGCCTCCTCTGTCCCAGTCATTAGCGGGATTACCTACTCACTATGCTCAGTTTGCGGACGTATTCAGCAAAAGGAGGCTGGACTGGTCCTAGATGCTTCACTTCCCCGTGGACGGGTATATCCTCTCTCCCTACCAGAGACCCAGTCCATGTCAGCCTATGTCAAGAGGAATCTGGAGAGGGGCTTCATACGAAAGTCCTCCATGTCTTCATAGAAAAGAAAGATGTATTTGTTCCTGTGCGTCTTCTAGTGTTGGAGTCGTGTTGTGCCATCTGTCACGCCTGCTGTCATACACCATGTCTGGTGTCATCTGCCATGCCTGGTATCATCCGCCACGTTTGGCATCATCTACCTGCATAGTCCATCTGTGCGTAAGCCTATGCTACTGTCTGGACTATTACAGTTACTCTTGTGCTAGGACTTTGCATAGACTTTGTAGACTGTTGTTTGGCCAGTTGCTATTCCGCTATGGCAGTGCAGCCTAGTGGTTCTACATACCCGCGGATCGTGACAACCTCCATAATTCTTATGATGGCATGGATGTTGGTCTTCAATATTATGTATAACAGGAGGGTGTTAAAGTAGGTGCACAGCATTGATGTCAATACTGATTGACTTAAGTGTTGTTTTGACAAAGCTGCTGTTGCCTCAGAATCACTTTAGCAGCTGCTTTTTTTTCTGGGAAAACCCAGACTTTTCCTGGACTAACACTCCTATATGTCACGGCGCGGGGTGTGGACCCACTGGGCCGTACTGCGTAGCAGGATATTAGCTGACCAAACAGGTATATATGCAATGTCTATAATTTTGAAAGGTTACCTGAAGCAATGTAAACAGTAGCGGTGGTTTCAGGCTAAGATGAGGCTCCGGCAGTAGACAGACACCCGGTGGGGTGCGGCACAGTTGATGCAGCGGAGGGCACAACACGACTCCAACACTTGAAGGCACAGAGGCATGGTAGCACGGGGTACAGGGTACAGGCGGCAGGAACGGGAAACACTGGGAACTGGAAAACACTTAGGAGACCATTTGCAAGGACAAACTAGGGTAGCACAACAACGCTCAGGCAATGATTGAGAGGGCAGAGCCCCTTTTATAGTCCGGGCGCGCGCACCCTGTTGGAGACAGTGTCTGAATGAGGACGTGAGTGCCGGCGTCTGCCAGGAGGGGGATGCCGCCCGGAACTCACTCGCCCATGGCCGCGGTTGTCAGAGGGTAAGTCAGGACGATGGTCCGCGGCCATAGACGTTACACTATAAAATGAACATTTAGAAGCATCTTTGTAGCAAATGGAGGACCAATAATGTATGTGATTGATATTAGTTGGATCCTGTGTGTCAATGACAAACAGTACCCACTCTCAGTAAAGCCGTCAGTTTAGCTGAACTGACAAAATAGTTTCAGAGAGAACGATACAGCTTCTTTGTATACAGGATACTTAGAAGCTTTATCATAAAGAGTAAAAAATAAAATTCATGAAAGTTAATTAGAAAAGTGATTAAAAAACATTTAATTAATAAAAAAATAAATCCATTTAATAGTGTACATAGCTTTTAAGGCTAGGGTTACACCTATGCGTTTGTACTAAGACTTTTTTTTATAAAGTAATCAGAAACCTTAGCAATAGATTTTCAAGAGCTTTCCAAGCGATTTTCATATGCTCTATGGAAGAAGAACTAAGGTACTAAAAGTAAACATAACACTCAAAAATCTCAGCCTGTAGCAATTTAAAAAAAATTACTAGCAACTCGCTTGACTTGAGACACTTTGAAGAGATATTAAAGCTACTCAATGCATTCCTATGGACAAGAACACCTACACGGTAAAGGTATATTAGTGTAACCTAAGAGATGCATCAAATACTGGGTGACCTCAGCAAGTGGGAACCAGAGAACTAATTGTTTATCCAATGTCCAATAAGCTGTCAGCTAGCTAGTGGTTTCCTATGAGTAGAATAGCCTACCATAAGACCAGGGGCGGACACAGACAGCAGAGGGCCCTGTGCAAGAACAGTATATGGACCACGTGCTCCCCAATAGCTCTTCATAAAGCACCCCCTTATGTCTCTTTAACAATCCACCAGTACTCATGAGTCATGAAACTCATTAACTCAATCCCTTCTATGCAATCTAATATACAGTAAGATGGTGATGTTTTTAAGGTGGCAGTGGACCAACTTATATACTGGACCTCTGTGCAATTGCACAGGTCGCACCTATATACCTTATGCCTTCATAAGTCCTTTACCGCTAAATAAAAAAATAAAAAATCATAATATAAAGTAACAAAAATAAAAATCTATTGGTACGTTCAGGAGAATCTTGTCAATATACATGTAAAGACTCTATGTGAACCGTATATAGACAAGGACGTGTTCGAAAACCAAGTATATCTTGGTGCATTGACCCTAGCATTGAGCATAGAACCTACAGAGTGTGGGGTACAATTAACACACAGTATGGTTTTTTAGAAAAATGCAAACTTTATTCATAATACAAAAATGATTAAAAGATGAGTCATGCAAAGCATGAACAAGACGTCCCTCATTGCAGGGAACATGTATGGACAACAGTATAACACATGGGCATGGATTATACAGAAAAAAGAGTAAATACAGGATATAAAATGCATGTATCCTGAAGTCTCTATGTATCCTCAAATATATTAGCTGAACAGCTGACAGAAGATGCAAGTATGCAGCTGGTCATTTGATGCAATGATCAGTATTATATTGTATGGAACAACATATCGTTAAACTTAAATTCACAGAGTGCATATGAATTACATACCCATGTGACTTGCCCTGCAGGAGAGAGACGTCAGACCCGACGCGCGTTTCGGCGAGATGCCTTCGTCCGGGACAGGAGCAGGACTAAGAAGGTAGGTACTTTTTCACATAGATGAAATTGGTATAGGATAATGGTTCAATAAAATATGGAAAGATAATTCAAAAACTGTGTATAATCAGGTTCCCTTACTTGTAAGTTGCATTTTATGTGAAGATGAGAAATCATTCCGAGTGGTAAATATGCAATAACATGGGCCATCTGCAAGTGGGCAAATACTTTTCAAAGTACTGTATTAGTGTAGGCACAAACACTGTAACTTAATTTGATTTAAGCTTTGGAATTTGGAATTCTAGGCATGTTGGAGCTTAGTATATTGGATCTATAGTATAACCATTCTAAAACCCTGTGTGATTTATGAAAATACGAGAACCACTTTCTTTGAAAGGAAGTGTAAATTTTAGTCTATGTTTCATACATCTGGATCAAATTTCTCTTTAGGTACTAAGAAAACATAAATGGGTTAAAATGACCATAATTGAATCATAGAAGAAAAATTTTGTTAAGCACTATATGAAATATACAGTCAGCAAGTTCTTGAAAGAGTATTACATTCATGATAGCAATATTGTTAGACTAGTGTGGCTAAAAATATATTCTAAACTATAGTACCATTAAAGGGAGATGGAGGATTAGAAAAAAATCATCCGATTTTCTGTCCAAAAACAGCGCCATGTCTGTCCATGGGCAGTGTCTGGTACAGCAGCTTATCCCCATTCAAGAAAATGGGGCTGAACAGCAACACCAGACACAGCCCATGCACAGACATGGCACTCAAAAAAAACTGATCCTGTTTTCTAATCCTAGACAACCCCTTAAAAAAAAAGTTTACTTCTGCCTAGCATCTCAGATGAGTGACTCCTGCCTTATTGCACTTAGATGTTCAAAAGATCAGTTTGGCTCATGACTCAAAGATAGTCAACGGATATTAAGGGCTAACATCAATGTTAAAACATTAAAAACTAAATTCGTACATTGCTTAGTAAGTGTGTTGAGTTTTGTATTTTGAACTGCGAGGGTGAGATCTTCGATAAAACTACTAAAACAGCAGTAACCGTAATAATTTGAATGGCGATGCTGTATAGATTAACCAAAATGGTAAACTAATTTTATCTGGCTGGTTATGGATACAACATAGCAGCTGCTTTACCAGCCTAGTAATACCAGCCTACCACCCCGGTACCCGAGCATCACTACAGATGGTCGGGTACTGGATAGTATACGGCTCTTACTGGCACCCTTTGTGGCGGTGGGTACCGGGGTAATAATGGGGGTTAGTGTTAGCTTCTGCACCGGCATAACATTAAGCCCCGCCTTAGTAATGGACGCTGTCAATCAGCCAGCAGCCATTAATTACTAAGGCAGTAGTAATAAAGTTTAAAAAAATATAAGGACTAGTAAAAATCTATTATTAAAATAAAAAAACACCACACAACCCTCGTTAACCATTTTATTGAGAATAAAAAAAACACCGTCATTGAAGTAGTCCTCGAATCCGAAGAAGTCCAACAACCGAACCTGTAAAAAAACCCAAAGACACAAAAAAATTAGTAACACATAATCAAAGCAATTATTATCTTACCTTTCCTGGGTCCAGCGCTGGAGCCGCAATGTCAGCGAACAGGGCCCTATATCTAAGCCTATCATTTGTGATACTGTCTGCTGAGCCACTGTACCTAATCCAATCATGTGTGATACTGTCTGCTGAGCCGCTGCATCTAAGCCTATTATATGTCCCCATGTACACGACCGTATTGTTAATCTATCCGGAAATACTGTCCGGAAATATACGGATCCGTAGTCATCCGTAACTTATCTTTATCTGTAAAAGAGGCTGCAAATGATGTCACCAACATGTTGCATAGCAAAGCTTCCGTAAATACACATCAATAGCCGTCCATATTTAGGGAAGCGCCCATAGGCTTCTACGGGAGAGTCCGTGCTGTCATTACGGACAAGAATAGGACAGGATCTATAATTTTTACAACACAGACACCCATCCGTAAAAATACTGAAATGTGTCCGTGGCCAATAGAAATGAATGGGTCCATAATTACGGTCCGTAATTACAGATGAAATATACAGTTGTGTGCATGGGGCCGTAGTCTTATAAATATGCTATCTCCGGCCATTCAGCGCCTTTCCACGAGTGAAGCGACTGGTACCTTTTGTACCAGTGAAGCTTCAGTCGATGAAAGGCGCTGACTGACAGGGAAAGTCATCCTGCCCAGCCAATCTGCGCCTTTCATAGACGCTGCGTTCAACCCCCAGGAGACCTGCGTAGAAGAGAGCAGGTCTCCATGGCTGCCGGACGGCATGGGAGCGGGATTAAGGTGAGTTTGAATAGTTTTTGTTTTTTTTAATTGTAATAAAAGTGTGTGGCTGTATCTACAGGGAGCACTTTATCTACGGGGGGGACTTTGTCTACACGGGGGGGGGGGCTTTATCTACAAGGGGACTTTATCTACGGGGGGGACTTTATCTACGGGGGGGGGCTTTGTCTACACGGGGGGGTGCTTTATTTACGGAGGAGGGACTTTGTCTACACGGGGGGGCTTTATCTACGGGGGGACTTTATCTACGGGGAGTGTCTATCTACAGGGGGGCTATATACTGGGATGGGCTATCTATGGAGAACCATATACAGGGGTGGGCTATAGCTACAGGGGGGCTATATAGTATATAGCCCCCTGTATAAATAGCCCACCCCTGTATATAGCCCACTCCTGTCGATATAGCCCACCCCTGGAGATATAGCCCACCCCTGGAGATATAGCCCACCCCTGGAGATATAGTCCCCCCCTGGAGATATAGTCCCCCTGTAGATATAGCCCACCCCTGTATAAAGTCCCCCTGTATATATAGCCCACCCCTGTATATAGTCCCCCTGTAGATATAGCCCACCCCTGTATATAGTATCCCACAAATAGCTCCCCCTATAGTGCTCCACAGAAAGCCCACCCCTGTATATAGCCTCCCTGTACATATGGTGCTCCACAGATAGCCCACCCCTGTATATAGTATATACAGGGGTGGGCTATCTGTGGAGCACTATATACAGGGGTGGACTATCTAGTGGAGCACTATATACAGGGGTGGACTATATGTACAGGGGGGCTATATACAGGGGTGGGCTATCTGTGAAACACTATATACAGGGGTGGACTATATGTGGAGCACTATATACAGGGGTGGACTATATGTGGAGCACTATATACAGGGGTGGGCTATATCTACAGGGGGCTACATACAGGGTTGGGCTATCTGTGGAGCACTATATACAGGGGTAGGCTATATCTACAGGGGGCTATATACAGGGATGGGCTATATCTACATGGGGGCTATATACAGGGGTGGGCTATCTGTGGAGCACTATATACAGGGGTGGGCTATATCTACAGGGGGCTATATACAGGGTTGGGCTATACGCGGAGCACTATATACAGGCCTGGGCTATATCTACAGGGGGCTATATAAAGGGATGGGCTATCTGTAGAGCACTATATACAGGGGTGGGCTATATCTACAGGGGGCTATATACAGGGGTGGGCTATCTGTGGAGCACTATATACAGGAGTGGGCTATGTCTACAGGGGGCTATATACAGGGTTGGGCTATACGTGGAGTACTATATACAGGGCTGGGCTATATCTACAGGGGGCTATATACAGGGGTGGGCTATCTGTAGAGCACTATAGGGGGAGTTATTTGTGGGACACTATATACAGGGGTGGGCTATATGGGGGCACTATCTACAGGTGGCTCTATGGCAGGCACTATCTACAGGGGACACCGTGTGTGTGTGGGACACGGTGTATGGTGCTATTATAATTAGAGGTGCAGTGTATGGCGCTATTAGGGGCGTAGTGTGTGGTATAATGATAACTTTACATTTGTTTATAGGTGCAGAAATGTTGGAAAAGTGAGAAGTTGAAGACGTGAGCGGCAAACTGCAGAAATGGGCTGTGACCGGGAGAAGTCATCATAGAGGTCTGGACCGGATGGAGAAAAAGAACTAGAATCTGAGACGTCACCGGTGAGTCACCTAATGTAAATGTTCATTCTGTCTCTAATCAGTAATGTAGTCACTGTATGATCTGCAGCGAGATGGTGGTATGATTGATAGGATTTATTTTTTTGTGAAACAGCATCTCCCAGCATATCCTTATCATTGTTCGGGCCATGCTGGGAGCTGTAGTTTTACGCCGTTCATACCTATACAGCAGGGGTGGCACTAAATTGAGCTGTATTTGTGCTGGTGCTGTATATATGTACTGAGCTTGGTTCTGGTGTTGTGTATAGAACCATATTGCTTGTAAAATGTACAAATGTTTTTATGCTCGCGTTACATAAAAAGAAATGTGGAAAAGAAATGACACGTCGATTGGTAGAGAAAACAAACACGGCGAGGGGGAAGGAGATGTCGGGAAAGAGGTTGGGGGGGCGCCAAACTGAATCTTTGCCCCTGGTGCTGGAGAACCTAGCTACGCCTCTGTCCAACCCATGGGAACCCGGCCTAAAGAGGTTTTCTCACTTAGAATTTTTTTTTCCAAACTCCCCTAGCTTAATAAACTTTCATATGCATGCCTACTATATGGTCCTTGATTTCCACAGGTTACTTCTTCTTATTCTGCCACCCGCACAGCTTCAATATCTCTTTCTTTTTTGTAGGCTTACCCTAAAGCCTTATTCAGACAAGCCTATTATACATCCGTGTGCTGTCAGTTAAAAAAACAGACAGAACACGGACCCATGCAATTCAATGGGGCTGTTCACACGGCCGTTGTTTTAACGGACTGTCTTCCTAAAGGAATTTTGAGGCAGATGTTTTTCTGCGTTTTTTGCTTGTTTTTAGCCGTTTTCTGTCTTTCTCGAAACAATTTTTGGTAGGGGTGCCCTGAGGAAATTGTATTTTTCCAGTGGTGCCTCGAGTCCGAAAAAATTGGGAAACTCTGTACCTGGCTACAGGATCATGCCGACCTATACAAGGATCCCGTCATGGAGCAGCTCAGTTCGTCGTGGGAACGGCGCCTATGTGAGTACAATTTTTTTTTTGGGGGCACTGTCTACATGGGGAAGGTGGGGGGCTGTATGGCACGATCTACAAGGAGGAGGTGGGGATTATGGCACTGTCTACAAGGAGTAGGTGGGGGATTATGGCACTGTCTACAGGGAGGCTGTATGGCATAATCTACTGGGGGGCACTATCCTCAAGGGGGGCTGTGTGTGGCAGCCAGGGGAGGGGGTATTATACTGTGTGGGGGCCACTAAGCGGACATTATACTGTGTAGGAGTACTACAGGGGGAAATATATACGGTGTGTGGCGCTTAAGGGGCATAATACAGTGTGGGCACAATTAGAGGGCAAAATACTGTGTCCTTGATTATTATACTGTATGGGAAGCACTAAAGGGGCATTATACTGTTTAGGGGCACTATACAGGGCATTATACTGTGGGGGGCATTATACTTTTTTTATTGGACTTTTTTTTCTTCTTACCTGTGATCCGCCGCAAATGTAGCAACACTTCACTTTCTGTTGCAGGTTTTGCATCGCAATTAAATTCAATGGAAACCCACAACAGAAAAGCAATGAAAACGCAGCATTTAAATTCCACACCGCAGATCAATTTATTAACATTTAGGCTGCAGAATTTTTTTCACACAGAATTCCGTTGCCGACATTTTTGCAGCGTTTAAAAAAAATAAAATAAATGTATTAATCCCTTAAAGAGGCTCTGTCACCACATTATAAGTGCCCTATCTTGTACATAATGTGATCGGCGCTGTAATATAGATTACAGCAGTGTTTTTTATTTAGAAAAACTGTCATTTTGACGGAGTTATGACCTATATTAGCTTTATGCTAATGAGTTTCTTAATGACCAACTGGGCGTGTTTTACTTTTTGACCAAGTGGGCGTTGTGGAAAGGAGTGTATGACGCTGACCAATCAGTGACCAATCAGCGTCATACACTTCTCTCCATTCATTTACACAGCACATAGCGATATAGCTATATCACTATGTGCAGCCACATAAACACACTATAACGTTACTGCAGTGTCCTGACAGTGAACAGACATTACCTCCAGCCAGGCCGGGATGTGTATTCAGAATCCTGACACTTCGATAACGTTTGTGGTTGATTTACAGCACAGCAGGCGTAGTCTCGATGTAAATGACAGTTTACAGCGTAATCTCGCGAGACTACGCCTGCTCTTCAATTCCAATTGATTTCAATGGGAGGCGGAGGCGGTTTTTTAACTGAGCGGCTTGTCCTTTATTGTCACGGTTCTGCCTCCGACCTCCCATTGAAATCAATAGGAGGCAGAAAAAGTGTTTTTTGAGGCGCTTTTTGCCCATGGTCCCTCAATGGCCGCGGGCGAAAAAGCGCAGGCATGTCAAAATGTGCCTGAAAATTCCTAAAGGAATTTTGAGGCAGATTTTTTCTGCCTGCAATAAACTCAGTGTAAACTAAGCCAAATACTTCCAGCAGCATTTTCTGTATGTGTTGCAGATTTTGGATGCAGAATTTAATTGTAGACTTTAATGCTATGTAATATTTCGCACTGAAATAAGCAACAGAAATACGCAGCAAATTCTGAAAACATTATTCCGCTGCAGAGTTTGCTCCGGAATTAATGTTGCATATTTTGAGACATATTTTTATGCCACGTGTGAGTATACCCTTAGGAGGAGTTTGAATAAAGCAGCTGTCGAGTATGCGTACTGTCATTCGATTCAAAGTCTATGGGACTGACGTTGATAGCCGGGTCTCTAAATAATAGGCTTGGGTCATCAGGAAGTAAGAAAACCTGATAATTGTGCGGTCTGATCCCATTTCCATGTCTGTTTGGATGATTTTAATAAACTAATGACTGTTTATCTAACATCGACCAATAAAGATAATTATTCGATGTCCCTAATGTGTAACTGAAGACAAGCAAACTTTACAAAAATTTTGAAAGCATTTTTTCTTTAAAAAAAAAAAAAAGGGCTTCAAATTCCAAAGACTAAGTTTATTTCTTACTACATCTGCAACTTGATATCAAATTACTTTATTTTACAGTCCGTGCTCCTTTAGATCCTCTCTCTTTTTATGCATTGATAGCTTCAGCACTGTATAGTTAATATGCTTTCAGAGCACTCTCCACACTAATAAATGAAAAAAGGAGTAGCAATAAATTTATGGACTGCGGATCTGAACAAGACTAGCTCCTTTACTGGTTATGCACTAGCAGGCTTTACAGCTCATTAATTAACATCTCTAATAAAGTTTGACAAAATTATAACCTTACAGTGAAAAAAATGCTTTAATATATGCATTTTCGTAACTTCGGAGTCTTTCTGCATGTCTGCTCTATAAACCTACACAATGGGTCAGTAACCTGTTGTCAACATTCTTAGTCAAGTAAAAAAATCGAAGATCTATTTTATAAGCCAATGAAAGAGAGAATTGATCACCTAACAGCCTGTTTAGGCTTAGTGTTTATTTAATTGTGAGATATCAGCTTATGTTAGCCTGTGATTCCCGTTGATATTTTTATTTTACTTGAATGATGAACAGAATAACAATTATTGACTTTTAGAACTTTTGTATTTTATGCAGGACATATGGCATACAATATTAAATATTTCCCAAGCGACACAAACTTTTTAAAGGGGTTGTAGACAATTAGAAAAACATGACAGCGTTATTCCAGAAACAGTGCCACACCTGTCCATGTGTTGTGTCTGGTTTTGCAGCTCTGCTCTATTGAAGTGAATGGGGATGAGCTATTAGGGTATGTTCACACTAGGTCATTACGTCCGTAATTGACGGACGTATTTCGGCCGCAAGTACCGGACCGAAAACAGTGCATAGTCCACTGTTTTTGTGTGGTATTAGGGTATGTTCACACGAGGTCATTACGTCCGTATTTTGGCTGCAAGTACCGGACCAAACACAGTGCAGGGAGCCGGGCTCCTAGCATCATAGTTATGTACGACGCTAGGAGTCGCTGCCTCGCTGCCGGACAACTGTCTCGTAATGTAATCATGTTTTCAGTACGGGACAGTTGTCCTGCAGCGAGGCAGGGACTCCTAGCGTCATACATAACTATGATGCTAGGAGCCCGGCTCCCTGCACTGTGTTTGGTCCGGTACTTGCGGCCAAAATACGGACGTAATGACCTCGTGTGAACATACCCTAATACCACACAAAAGCTGTGGACAGGTGTGGCGCTGTTTTTGAAAGAAAGCTGCCATGTTTTTCTAAGTGTGTACAACCCCTTTAAGGAACACGAAACATAAAATGTCCTGCATATAGGCAAGATAAATATAATTTAATGGAAATAAATATATTTCTGCCTGATATTAGCATTTTCTTAATGGATAACACAAAAATGAAAAATAGTTCAATGTCGATATGATATTTGTTAATAACATACCGTGTACCTCCTTCCCAAATAATCATGGGTCTATGGGGCTCATGCATAAAAAGTATTCTAAGAAAAAACGAGTTGTTGTTGCTCACAGTAGATCTTAGGCCCCATGCACACGACCGTATTTTTCATTCGTAATTACGGACCGTAATTATGGACCGTAATTACGGACCCATTCATTTCTATTGGCCACGGACACCTTTCCGTATTTTTACGGATGGGTATCTGTGCTGAAAAAATTATAGAACCTGTCCAAGTCTTGTCCATAATTATGGCACGGACTCTCCCATAGAAGCCTATGGGCGCTTCCGTAAATACAGACGGCCACGGATGTGCATCCGTAAACCATCCGTATTTATGAAAGCATTGCTATGCAACATGTTGGTAATATAATTTACAGCCTCCCTCTTTTTTACAGATCCGTATATACGGATCAAATACGGATGCATCACGGACCATATTTGCGGATACCGTTCCGTATATACGGATAAAATACGGATGACTACAGATCCGTATTAACGGACAGTATTTACAGATAAATGAAAATACGGTTGTGTGCATGGGGCCTAAGATCTGTTTTTATGCATGAGATAATATGTATTGAATTAAGTGTGTTGATCGCATTTATAACTGTAAGATCGGTGGCTGTGTCAGCTTATACTAAAAACCAACTGGTTCCAGTATCATGCCTCAATAGAGTGATGGCCTTCCATGGAAAGTAACTCTCCATTGAAATAAGTGGAAAATCCAAAAACCTATAATTGAAAGCGCATAACTCTCACACAACGGAGTGGAATCATGTAGCTATCCATTGAAGGTTGGGACGGTGACTAGTGTTTCTTTGGATCGGTGGAGGCATTTTATGATATGTCTGGTTGCAGATACAGTCAGAGATTCCATCATGCATGTCTCTGCACAGTAAGGCAGTTGTAAGGGTTGTCTCACAATGATCAGTTGCCAGGTTGAAATTGGAGGAAATCAAGAGTAATAATATAAAGACATACAATGCAGGTTGGAAGATAGAGCTATAAGGCCCAAGCGAGCCAATATGGTTGAAAGAAAGTAGCATATTCCGAAGGAGTGAGAAAAGCTTTTTCTTCTGCATAGTTTTCAGAAAACCCCTCACAACCCATGGTCCCTGATATCACTTATTTAATTAGCTCCTGTCTCCTCTCCTCCGTTCATCAATGAAGCAAATTTCTTCATGAATGGTGAGGTCAACTAGCAGAATCACCGATACTGGTTGGACACAAATCCTCACTGGACAGATCCATCTAACAGCAGACTGTTATGTAAGGTTGTTAGATGAAGACATGTTTCCTTCATTGTTGTTAGAGGATGGGACATTTCCTGATTTGTTTCAACAAGATGGCGCCCTACCTCATTATGAATGCGTTGTCAGAGAATATCTTAATGTGCAGATTCCCCAAAGGTGGATTGGTTGTAGGAGTCCAATTGAGTGGCCACTACATTCTCCTGCTTTAACCTCTTTGGATTTCTATCTTTTTGTCATGTCAAGGCACTTTTTTACTCTGTGAAGATACAGAATGTTGTTCATCTTAAAGACAGATTT
This sequence comes from Rhinoderma darwinii, assembly GCF_050947455.1. Classification (NCBI taxonomy): domain Eukaryota; kingdom Metazoa; phylum Chordata; class Amphibia; order Anura; family Rhinodermatidae; genus Rhinoderma; species Rhinoderma darwinii. The sequence continues at coordinate 440,543,454 of NC_134687.1, forward strand.
GTTGATGCTTGTGCTACCATTCAGCCAGAGGTTTTGTTTTTTTCTACAAGTAAATGCTGATAAGTTACAGAGGGCATCTGTCACACCATGTCTATTTCTGACAGACACAGTTTCACCAATGAACGGAAGTTCTCATCATACCTCGGCAGTCGGCACCTGCAGCATTATTAACAGTTCCGAACAGTAGGATGTACAAAGAAATTTAAAGGCAGAGCTTTGTCTTTTTAATCCATAAAGTGCAAATTTCATTTTTCTTAATTCTTTGAAAAACTGCTCAAGCTGTGTGAAGTTGCATGGGGACGATGAGTGAGCAGCTATTTTTAGGTTGGATAAGGTCGATCAAATAGATTGAAGTCTGTACCGACTTGGCCTCTCTAGAACAGTAATTGTTTTGTTTTTTAGCTGTAAATGAGTCGTTTGGGCATTATGGTTGAGGTTTTTGTCTCACAGGAAAATCTTCTCTCACAGTTCTCCTACAGACTACTGCAGGTTTTCCTTCAGAATTTCCTGGTATTATGTTGTATTACTTTTACAGTCTGCCTTCCAGGTCTTGCTACCATAATACTTTATTGTAGGTATTGTGGGAATTTGGTGGCATATACTGTTTGCTCCCCCATATAGCTGTGTCTCTCAAAGCACTGAGGCAATATCTTGGTTTCTTCCACTTATTCCCTCTTTGCAGACTAGATTTACAGCTGTGCCACATTTCTTGCATTGTTTATTAATTGATTTTCAGTAGCTGGTCATTTTTATATCCCTCTTTTAACCCCTTAACGACCGCCAATAAGCCTTTTCACGGTGGCCATTAAGGGTACTTATGCGAGAGAGCCGCCTTTTCACGGCGCTCTGACGTAAGCCCGGCATGGGTGTCCTGTCCCAACTAAAGCAGGTGTCGGGCGGTCAAAGACACTAACGGGCGGGGTCAATTTAAACATCGATCTCACCCGATTAACCCCTTAGATGCGGTGCTCAATAGCGAGCGCCGAATCCAAATGGTTTTGGAGGAAGGGTGCTTCCTCTCTCACCCCATCAGCACCCTGCAATTGCAATCGCAGGGTGCCAATGGCTTCTATGTCAGCCGGGGGCCTAACAAAGGCCCCCAGGTCTGCCTGTGGTGGATGCCTGCTATGCCATGCCTGAGGCATGACCTAGCAGGTGCCTGTCAGTTTTACACTGACAGGCAATAATACGCTGCAATACAGAAGTATTGCAGTGTATTATAAAAGCGACCGGAAGATCAAAAGTGAAGTCCCCTAGTGGGACTAAAAATAAAGTTAGCATAAAATAACTAAATAAAAATCCCAAATAAAAAAAAATGAAAATCCCACTTTTTCCCTTATATAATACTTTAATTTGAAAAAAACAAAAAGAAATGTAAAACATTACACATATTTGGTAACGCCGTGTCTGTAACGACCCCACCTATAAAGTGATTACGTTATTTAACCTGCATGGTGAACGGCGTAAAAAAATAAAATAAAAAACAATGCCAGAATTGCTGTTTTCTGTTCATCCTGCCTTCAAAATTTTTTTATAAAAACTGATCAAAAAGTAGCATTTACTCCAAAATGGTACCAATCAAAATTAGAAGTCGTTCCGCAAAAAACAAGTCCCTATACAGCTGCATAGGCATACAAATAAAACAATTATGGCTCTTTAAACATGGCGACACAAAAACAAATAATTTTGAAAAAAAAGTGTTTTTACTGTGTAAAAGTAGTAAAACATATAAAATCTATATAAATTTGGTATCGCCACAATCATAATCACCCACTGAAGTTAATAAAAGTTAATCAATAAATTATATGTACTCCAAAATGGTGCTATTAAAAAATACAACTTGTTTTGCAAAAAAAAACAAGACCTTATACAGCTATGTCTACGCAAAAATAAAAAAGTTATAGCTCTTGAAATGCGACGATGGAAAAAACGCAAAAAATTGCTTGGTCATTAAGGTTTAAAATAGGCTGGTCATTAAGAGGTTAATTGGTGGTTTTATTGGTTTTTTTTTCTGTCTTATTATTGTAGACAAACTTTTAAATAATTGTACAGGTAAATTTACACGACAACCATGAAATACCTGCCAGTAATGATGTATAAGTGCAATACTAATATGCAATAAAATGACTATAACTGTAATACACGGAGATCACTCAGTACATATGTGTTTACTCTTTGACAATAGAAAGTGATATATTGTAAAGCAATGTAAATAAGAATGGGGGGTAACACTTTAGAGAACAGGCTGACAAGATTTATTGGAGAAGCGCTCTATTAGAATGCATAAGAACAACATAACATGGGACACCTATATATTGCAGACCAGAAGTTTTGTATTTATGCCAGCTTTTTTTGTTTGGCAAAATATTGCCCTCCTTCACATCTCTACCAAGATAGTTACTTCAATCTTCAGTGAGTCTTTCTGGTGTCTCATAGTTGCTGTAGTCGAAAACTGCTAATACCTTTCCATAAAAAGATGGAGGAAGGAAAAGAACTTCCATCAAGTAGTTTGCAATAAAATAACTTTCATCTTCTGATGCCAGAGTTGTCTCCTTCATATGAGAGAATCCAGTGATGGTGTCAACAAGGGTCATCTAGGGTATTTATATTTTACAATTGTCAGCTTTAAATAAAGCCGAATGAATAAAATCTAAGGCTGTGTTCACATCTGTGTTAGAAGTTCCGTTAGAAGCCTCCGTCGCAGATCCGGTGAAAAATGCCGGTAGTAATAGTGCAGCATCCTGGGCTATTACTTCTAGTAATACGATGGACACTCTAACGGAACCCATTAAAGTTAATAGGTTTACTTGGGCGCCGTTAGTGTCCTGGAGAACTTGTGAAATGTGTAAAATATTTCTTTATGTATTATATTACGTGAAATACACATCATAACTAAAAAAATCCAAGAATAATAAGATCTGTAATATAATATCAAACTATCTATTTTACTGCATACATGAATATAATCTATTGGCAATGCCTGCCCTGTGTATTATGAGTTATCAGCAAGAGAATAGGGACAGTTCTTATTATATAGGGAATTAAAATAGATTGAATGACCTGAGCTTATCAAGGGAGACACTGTAGATTTTTATAGAAATGATCCAGTCTTCTCTGTTCTTGTGTATGGGGCAACCTGGACTATTTACACACAGCCTGGCACACCCATACTGTTTGTATTTTTCAATTACATGTCCTCAAGCTCTCTAATGATGACTTCAGTCAACAGATCCATCACTTTTTCAATTTTGCACACCCTGATTGATAGAGGCCTTGTAATTTACTGATATATTAAAGTTTTTCAAGCCCCAAGCTTCGGTCTGTGGAACAGTCATATGCTCTGAAACATAAATGAATGTCAGACATTTGCGGAATAATTAAATGTCACATACAAAATGAATGTCAGACACTTCAGTGGAATTTCCGTGTAATAGTTAACATCAAGTGATATTTAGATTTCACATTAAACTCTGGTTGTGTTTGACTTAACTGGTTACATGATTATCTTAGCAATTAAAACCCTTTCTGTTTTAACTCTTCAACCTCACAGCACTATTACAATGCATATTCTTGCATTTGGTCACGGATAAGGTTACCTGTAAATTAAGTAATTTTCCATGTTTGTTTATACTGACCTTGGAACTGTCCAGCATGTAAAAAAAAGTATATACTTTACAAAAATACATTATGAAAGAAACACTACCCCTAGAAATAAGTAAGAAAAGTATACCTATTTGTCACGCTGTAAGAGCCCCTTCAAGACCCTAAAATAAAACGTCTGGTAGAAGAAAGATACAGAAAAAGAGCCCTTTCACCTGCTAGTTCTCTCTGAATGTCAGAAGTGTAGGGTTAAGTGATGGGTCTTAGCTTTGCTTGGTCTGCAATGCAAGCGGGCACCAGCCAGAAACATAGCAGCCAAATTCATACCCATTTTCCAAAATCTGTTGTTCACATTCTTTACAGGGGTGGGAAGGAGGAGAAGACAACCCTACAGGGTAATATAGAGATAAGTAGAATTAAAAGAAAAAAATCTTTAAGCAGCACTGTGTTACTGCAAGTGGGTGCCAGCCATAGGATCAGACTCTCTCCGCAGACATAATGAAAAAAGAGAATCCTTTTATTCACCCATATGTAACATTGGGTATTTCTCAAGCTTAAGTCGTTTCTCAAGAAGAATTAGATTTACTGTATATAAGATTTTCTTTTTCTCCTTTGGGTAATCATTTCAAACAGGATGGGATCATGTGGATGATATTATGATGGATGGTGCTGTTTTGTTTTTAATATTTGTTTTATTTTGTCCTTCAAAACACATTATATTGTGTTTATGAATAAGTGTATAATGATTTACCATACTTAAAGGGTTATTCCCATCTAACATGTGGATATACCATAAATGTTTAATAGACGCTTGTCCCACCTATCCACAGAACAGGGTCTTCTGGCCCCCGTCCTACTTTCTGTCGCTGGGCTCTGTTTCCATAACTCCCAAGTTCCAGAAACAGTGTAGCTCACTGTGCTATAACTTTCATTCACTTCTATGGGAGTCGCAGAAACAGCGTAGAAAAACGTGCTTAGTTGTTTCTGGAAAACTCGGCGGCTGTTTCTGGAAAACCTAGCCATGTGTAATTCACATGCTGCTACGCTGTTTCTGGAACACCCATAGAAGTGAATGACATTTTTTAGGAAATAGGGTTGCACAGTGAGCTACGCTGTTTCCAGGACTCTGGAGCTACAGACACAGTGTGGCTCGCTGTTCTACAATGTTTTTGGAGCAACATTTCCTTCTATGAAATTCCGGAAACAGCGTAGCAAAATGCACTTGGCTGTTTAAAAAAAAAAAAAACAGCGGCAGAAGGTAGAACGGGGGGTCAGAGAATCCCAGTCTAGAGATAGGTATGGGTCCCAGAGGTGTGGTCCTGTGGCCCCCAGAGGTTTGACCCCGACAGTTTATGAAGTTTTGGTATATCCTAGGAATAAATCATCAATTCTTAAGATGGGAATAAAACTTTAATATTTGTTAATACATTTAGTCATCAGTGTAACTATATCCATATAGATTGATAAACACAGCTGTAGATAGAATCCTCGAGTCTTTTAGTAAAACTGGATGATAACCTACTTGTATGTGGAAACCCAGATTTCTATTAAACTGTTATCACTAAGAAAGGAAAGTAATGCTAATACTTATTATAATACTGGGATATCGATATATAACTTCTGTAGCCATGTCTCAAGTCTTACTGGAGTAAGCTGGGGTGAATAAGAGACTGTGTCCTTAAGTAACTTAGAAAAGAATGTATTAACATGTAGGTAGAGACTTCATAAAAATCTTTATTCATTGGTATGGTTTTTCTTATCTATCCTTTTTGGTAAAACATTCCAAACTGAAGTGGCAGAACTGGACACAGAACACACAGTCTTTTGTAAACCTTTAAAGTTGGTTAAACGTATATAGAAACAAAAGTCACCTCTAACTATAGTCAACCGACCTCACCAAATTAAATGAATCAGATTCTAAAGTGCTCATTTGCATGGATATAGGTTATATTAGCATGGCTTTAGTTTAACAGTGGTAATTTGTGATGTATGAGAATATCCCCCTAGGACACCGACCTCACCACTCTAAAGCAAAAGGCTTCAATTTAGAAAAAATCAAATTAGACTTCTGTCTCAAAGAAAAGTAGTACTTTTGTAATGCAAGCTTTCGCAAGCGTGTCATAATTTACATATTTCACCGGTCTTGAAATTTGCCGAGCGCTAAAACAAAAATCAATAGTGTTTGATGGTAGCCAGATAAGGCATAAAGAAGTCATAGCCCAATTGGTACATATCATGATTTGTTTTGTTACCAGTGACTTATATTCTATAGAAATACCCAATACCAGCGTGTACATTGCAGCCTCATAACCCTGAGGCATATCATGTGCCTTGGCACTGCATGAAATGAGAATTTTAGACATATTATTAACAGAAATAAATAGCAGCCTTGATGAATGTCAGAGTAATGCAATGTCTTCACTCTGTCCTTATACTTAAAACCACATCACAATAAGAAATGTAATTCTTGTGCTGGGAATATTTTAAAACATGAAAGAATGTATGCAAAAAGTGGAATTATATGAAGAGTCAAATTCCTAAAAGAATTTATTACAAGTCCTGCAAGGAGAACTGGGGAAATGGAAGTGTGAAATATGCCTTGTATGCATCTCATTAAACTTTATATACAGTAATATATATTTACTTTATTATGGTTAAAACTAACTGCCAAACACAATGACTCTACTAACTTATACAGGTAGAATGAAGGAAAGATTATTTGCCAGAGTAGTAATCCAGTAATCCTTGTTGAAACTTGTTTCCAGCACTTAACTTCATCATTATTTTGAATTTTCTGAGACCAGAATCAGGAGACTGAACAGAGCGATCCAATGGCATAATTTATGAAGAAAGAAAGAAAAATTGATAGGATAGATGATAGATGATAGATAGATAGATAGATAGATAGATAGATAGATAGATAGATAGATAGATAGATAGATAGATAGATAGATAGATAGATAGATAGATAGATAGATAGATAGATAGATAGATAGATAGGTAGATAGATAGATAGATATGAGATAGAGAGATAGATGATAGATAGATAGATAGATAGATAGATAGATAGATAGATAGATAGATAGATAGATAGATAGATAGATAGATAGATAGATAGATAGATAGATAGATAGATAGATAGATAGATAGATAGATAGATAGATAGATAGATAGATAGATATGAGATAGATATTACATAGATAGATAGATAGATAGATAGATAGATAGATAGATAGATAGATAGATAGATAGATAGATAGATAGATAGATAGATAGATAGATAGATAGATAGATAGATAGATAGATAGATAGATAGATATGAGATAGAGAGATAGATGATAGATAGATAGATAGATAGATAGATAGATAGATAGATAGATAGATAGATAGATAGATAGATAGATAGATAGATAGATAGATATGAGATAGATATTACATAGATTACATCTCTTTGAGAGCGGTGGCAAGTGGTCAATGGAACACCTGTAGCTGGACTTGGCTTGGGATGTGACGTTCAATTTCACTTGCAGTACGGAATGGATCACTACGCGCCATTCTTGCAATCAGAAAATCCCTCTGCACACCCCTTGCTTTCATTCCCGTTCATTGTTGTTCTCCCAACCTCCAGGTCACGCAATGTTAAAAAGTGCTGACATCTCGGCCTAGGCACGTAGCGATCTTCCAGCATAATAAACCAAGGTCTCTCAGTTGAAGGATTCTGTCCCTCTCAGTTTGCTTTTAATCTTGCTTTTATGACCCCTCCACGTGACACAGATTGGAGCTAGGGGCTTGAAAATTTGATCATTTGCAGATTTTAGCGACACCTGCTACTTCCTCGCCTGACGGCTTGCCCTTCTAAGTGTTGCAATTTGAATATTGAGGCGTTCTATATATAGACAGAGAGAAAAGGATAGACAGTCAGACAGACAGATAGATGAAAGACAGAAAGACTCTTTAGATAGACACACATAAATAAATAAATAAATAGATAAATAAATCAATTTATATATAGAGAAGGAAGAAACAAACAAAGAAAGAAGAATGGATAGACAGACAGACAGACAGACAGACAGACAGACAGATAGATAGATAGATAGATAGATAGATAGATAGATAGATAGATAGATAGATAGATAGATAGATAGATAGATAGATAGATAGATAGTGGTATACAGCACGGCATGGCTACAGCTCAGCACGGTGCTAGATCAGGATACAGGAACAGGGAACACTGGGAGCAGGAAACACTAGGGGACCATTTGCAAGACAAACTTGGAATACGACAACAACGCTCAGGCGTGGGAGGATGGGGCTGGGGCCTTCTTATAGCCCAGCGTGCTCTGGGAGCAATTAGCTCAATCTCCAACATGCGTGCGCTCTGGATTCTTAAGTCTGGACTGAGCTCGTGAGCACACCGTGGTGGTCACTGTGGAGCAGGACGGCCGTATGTGCAGACATCAGGAGAGAAGGGCGTTGACTGGATGGAAGGAGTTAGTGGTCAGCGATCACGAACGTTACAATAGATAGATAGATAGATAGATAGATAGATAGATAGATAGATAGATGGATGGATGGATGGATGGATGGATGGATAGATAGATAGATAGATAGATAGATAGATAGATAGATAGATAGATAGATAGATAGATAGATAGATAGATAGATAGATAGATAGATAGATAGATATGGGATAGATGATAGATGTCACGAAGCGGGTTAGTGGACCCACTAGGCCGTACCGCCGTAGCGGGGAGGCAGCTGGTCAAACAACAGGAAACCCCAGAAATGTCCCGCACAAGGGTACCTGGATAGTCCAGACGGTGGCCGCAGCTCTAGCACAGATGGAGATGGGTGCAGCAGATAACGCCAAACGTGGCGGATGACACAGCTGTCGCAGGTTGCGCCAGTCGTGGCGGATTCTTCCGGACGTGGCAGTTGACACAGGACGTGGCGGATTCCACCGGACGTGGCAGATGATACAGGACGTGGCACGACTAGATACTAAAGGCACAGCACGGGAAACAGGAACAGGGAACAAGGCACGGGTAACAACTGGAACGGGGAAACACTAAGGGACCATTTGCTAGACAGACTGGGAAAACTAACACCGCTCAGGCAAGGATTAGAAGGCCTGGGGCCTTCTTATAGACCAGGAAATCGTGGCAGTTTGATGATGATGACGACTTCCTATTTGCGCACGCTAGCCCTTTAAGGGCGGGCACGAGCGTGTGCACGCACCCTACGGGACACAGCAGAACGGAGCAGAAGTGAGCGCTGGCGTCTCCTAGGAAGGAGATGGGGACCAGCGCTGATAGATAGATAGATAGATAGATAGATAGATAGATAGATAGATAGATAGATAGATAGATAGATAGATAGATAGATAGATAGATAGATAGATAGATAGATAGATATGAGATAGATAGATAGATAGATAGATAGATAGATAGATAGATAGATAGATAGATAGATAGATAGATAGATAGATAGATAGATAGATAGATTTTAAGCTGGGTAGTGTGAATCTCATCCGAGTCCTAAGTGGGTTTCCATAGCAACTATACGTTTCTCATCCTTTTTCCTCACAATTTATCGCTATCTACTCTGCAGTAGGTAACGAAAAGTGATAGTGGATCAAGTCCTTGTGTCAGTTATATGATGCTTTAGTCTTTTGGTTAGTCTATTTATAAATAAGCATGTGTCACTGCTGCTAATGTTGACCATGTGGCTGAAAGCTTTTTTTCTAATAGAAACATAGTGCTATAAAAATAAAATAGTAAATGTTTATATTTCCAGTCCATAAATGCATGTACTTAACAAGTCACATGTAATATTACATTTATGCTTCTTTGGTTTTTGTTAAAAACAAATTTGTTAAAAACAAATTCCAATTTTCAAAACTGCTGAGAATGCGTATAATGACAATGATGACAAAATGAAGACCAAGGGAGAGAGAGAACCTTTAATTTCACTTAAAACTTTATATATATATATATATATATATATATATATATATATGTTGCGTGGGTGTATGTGTAGGTGCGTGTATGTGTGTATATATATATACATACATGCATAAAGAGAGTTTAATTTGCTACAATTTTATTACACTAAATCTTCTTATAATAAAATAAATGAAAACTCATGTTCATTCTATAGCAAGACAGTATTGCTTACAAGACTATGTTCTCTAAATACATTCTATGAAAATAGATATGATGTAACTTCCAGTTCTTATTTCAGCTGCTGTATATTTATATCCTGGAACACGCACATGAATTCTCAGATTCTCATGGACTGTTGACTCGTGTGTCCACATATTTTGAGGTTTATCAGAATATCAGTGGCTTGAGCATGTACCACGTATGTACGTTATGATATCTGGTATACGAAAAGGGCCCAGCCATAAATAACACTTTTTGGAGTTTCGATGAATCTTTAATCACATGTGCATTTTAAGTGAAACTATATGAGCATTTTGAGCTGGAGAAGATCTGTAAATCTCAGGATCTCTCTGTTACTTTGTGTCATGCCCTCTCTTCAGCATTCAGAGGTCATTGGTTCCACACTGGATAATTATATCCATGTGGTTTGTCATAGTGCGACTAACACAAAACAGGAGCTTAGGCAATATTTATACAGTCCAGGACACAAAATAGATTTATGATACAAAGTTATAATAAAGCAAAAGGACTTAAACAAGGTGCAAACATAATGTAATGAAAGTTGTCATGGCAGTTATTCAAATTTGACCATATACTGTAAATTCTGCATGTTGCTATTCATTCTCTTATCCATCCAACTATTACCAGGCAGGAAGGTAGCTTAACATACAGAATACATACTTCACATGTGTTTTTAATAAATGACCAGACAACCTTATCTGTAACCCATAATAAAACTTATAACCATGTACTGAGAACAAAATGCTCCACTTCTGATTTTCCCACTTTATTCTGAAAATATCTGGTTTGAATTACATAATTCAGGATTGTGAACTGGTGACACATGGGCTGAATCTGATACATCCTGCATAGTCCTTGTTATAAAGCAGTCCCGTCCCCCCCCAGTGTCTAGATGATCGTAGGCGGTCCCACTATCAGGATCAGCTATTATTATCATGGAAAACCAAATTTACATTTTTGGGCAACTTCGCATTTGACATACTTGAGCAGTTTTTGTGTATAATCTCACCCAATAAAAGTTTCCTGTAGTAAGACCGACCATGTACACCACTGCAGCAGCAGCACCTTAGAAAACAAGCTTTTGCACTACTTCTCTATGTTCAGTAAGTGAATCACTTAGGCACCCAGATCATTCGCCTGTTGCTTAGACTGTCCCTTAACACCTTGAAGACCGGGCAAATTTTGGCCGCCTTGAAGACCAGAACAATTTGCATTCCGGCACTCAGACTTTTTTTTTTTTTGTCCAATTGTATGAGGATTTTTTTTTCCAGTCCGAGTTGTACGATATGTAGGTGACATTTTTGGTACATACAGTGTGCATTAGCGTTTAATTAATACTAATTTATATTTTGGCAAAAGTGCTGAAAAAAACCAATTCCGCTGCATTTTCTAGTTTTCATCATTTACAGAATACACCGATCATCATAAATGGTGCTCTAAATTTATTTTGCAGGATATTACGGTAGTGACAATATACCAAATAAATATATATTATTTTATGTTTTGGGAATAATATTTAGGGGGATTTTTAATTTTTATTTTTTAATTATAATGTACTAGCATATATCTATATGCCAATACATTAGCCTGTGTACTAACAGTACACAAACTGTATAGTCAGACAGCCCTGGGGTCCATCAATTGACCTTGTGCTGTCTTCCCATACTAGGTTTGGGCCTCGATCACATCATAGGGAGTTCTCTTTCCCATTGAATGCCGCGATCAGCATTGAATGCTGCATTCAAACGGTTTCTCAGATCGTCGCTGGGTAACTAAACGTTCAACAAACTTCTGACGTCATAGTTTTGATTGGTGGGGGTCGGAGCACTAAGACCCATACCAATTGCTAAAACGAAGGGGCAGAAGCGCTCGTGTGAGCGCTGAGCCGCTTAGTTTTTGTTCAACTTTCTCCGGAAATCAATGTAGCGGTGTACGGGCTCAATAGAAAGTCTACGGGCCCATACACCGCTACATCGGCTTTCCGGAAAAGGCGAACAGAAACTAAGCGACTCAGCGCTCACACGAGTGCTTCTGCCCCTACGTTTTACCGATTGGTGGGGGTCTCAGTGCTCGGACCCCAACCAATCAAAACTTCTGACAGGTCACTATGACATGTCAGAAGTTTATTGAACGTTTAGTTACCCTTTAAAGCGGGGCTGCAGCTGTGTACTACAGCCGTTGCCCTGCTCCTGATCACACGAGGACACTTGCTGTGCCCAGGCGATCAGCAGGACGAGTATACTCGTCCTGATATGGGAACCTTCTGACACTCATGACAAGAATTCTCATCATGCTTTGGCAACAGTTTAAAGTCAAACATTATAAATGTCCAATATTCTTGAGTTAGGTGCCGGTGCTTGTAGCGCTAACAAAATATAGGGGTCAATAGAAAATGTAGGTTGCTTTTGGGAGTCTCATCTAAAGGAGGTTCCCTGAAAGGATGAGGGCACTGGGAAAATCCCCCTAAAATCGTCCATGCCCACTAGGTTATTTATATTATAACTTATTATAAATGTGTTAATATAAAGAAAGACTTGCATAATATAGGGACAGAACGGTGGCTCAGTGGTTAGTACTATTGTCTTGCAGCGCGGTTTCCTCCTGGTGCTCCGGTTTCCCCCCACATCCCAAAAACGTACCAATATGGAATTTAGATTGTGAGCCCCAATGGGGACTGTAAAAGGGGACCTCTGTACAGCGCTGCAGAATATGTTGCTGCTATTTAAGTAACTGAAATAAATAAATTATATATTAAAGTTACCTGTGACTTTACTGTACCAAAAATAAAATGTCATAGGTTTAAATACAGCTTCATTGAAAAAAAAAATATATATAAATAAATAAATAACTAGAAAAAAGGTTATGGCTGAATGCAGAGAGAAAAAGCCGGAACATTTTTTTGCGCCTTATAAATGAAAAAGTGTAACAAATGAGTTGTATATTCTATACAACCCCATCTCAGAATGATGTCGTCTGCAATAAAAAGACTTGTTTTCTTGGTGAAAGATTAAACACAGTGCAGATTTGTAGCAGATTTTTAATGCAGATTTTACCCTTTTGCAATACAAATGCTGAGATCCGCGTCAAATCTGCAACAAAATCTGCACTGAAACCGCAACGTAAGAACTCAGCCTAAAAATCCATAACAAAAAAAGAGATTGTCTTAAACATTTAAAATGCGATCATTGTGTATAAGCTCATAAAAGTGAAGGGGTTAATTAATGTGGGAAAAATGCATCATCAAAATTTTATATTAGCCCTGCATGCCACAAAGTAATGTGTTAAATTAGCACCAAATAGATAAATTAACATGCAGTTAAAACAAAAATGAAATATACAGTGTGCCACATAATTAATAGGCTCACATTGTGCCAAAATATTAATTAGAATGCAATTACAGCAATAATAAAATATATAATATGCCATGTGCAGCACTGCTAATATTATGATGGCAGAATATGCATGATTTAGCAACTCATTATGGAACAATGGAGTATAAATGCAAAAAGAATAAAGTTTCTAAGTATTACAAAAAATGCAGCCACACAACCCAATCTGAAGCCACTATGGAGGAAGTACATCCACATGAACCATAATACACCACTATACATATTAAGCGATATGATTGACTTTATCAAAAATTTCTCAAGGGATAGTTTACAGTAATAAACATAAAGTTAGCATTTGCCCCTTTTGTTCATCCCATAATAAAAAACAAAGTACCCACACAGCGACCTGAAATGACTCAGCACCAATATGGCAACAATCTATCCACAAAGCCATTATCATTCGTTGGGAACTATTATAATACATACATATTAAAAACTAGCATTGAATTATAAAGAAAAGAATAAATAGAATAGAAATTACAGTCCTAAAATAGCATCATTCTAAGGTCCATAAAACAATCTATACCATGTACCAGGTAGAAAGTGTGTCGATTATCTAGAACAGGGGTCTCAAACACGCAGCCCGCGGGCCTCATGCGGACCCTGAGGCTTTCATCTGCGGCCCGCGGGGCACCAAAGATCTCTCGGGAGGGGAGAGAGCAGGCCTAAGGAGGAGCGTGCCAGCGCTCCTTCATGACGTCACGCAGGAGCGCAGTCCCTTTCCCGCGCTGCTGGATCGTTGGTGGTAGGTGAACAATGACCACACAGCCCCTTGCAGATAGTGCCACCCCCGCTGTAGAAAGCACTACACCCCCCCCTTCCTGTAGGAGAGTAATCCCCGGCCAGAGCATCGGCAACACTCTGGCCGGGGATACCGGTCCAGGAGAAGTCCCTGATGTCACTGTCCATATATGGACAGGGACGTCAGGTTCTCCACCAGGAGAGGAATCCCTGGCCAGAGCGTCGGCAATGCTCTGGTGAGGGATTCCACACCTAGAGGGATCCCCAATTAAGCTATCTATAGGGGGTGGAACTATCTTTAGGGGCGTATGTGTAGCACTATTTATAGGAGGTGTGTGTGGCACTATCTACAAGGGGGTGTGTGTGCGGCATTATCTACAGAGGGCACTGTGGCATTATCTTCAGAGGGCACTATGGCACCATCTACAGAGGGTACTATGGCACCATTTACAGAGGGCACTGTGGCATTATCTACAGCGGGCACTGTGGCATTATTTACAGAGGGCACTGTGGCATTATCTATGGGGGTGGCACTATCTACAGAGGACACAGTGGCAGTATCTACAGAGGGCACTGTGGCATTATCTACAGAGAGCACTGTGGCATTATCTACAGAGGGCACTGTGGCACTATCTAAAAAGGGGCTGCCCAATCTTGACATTCTTGTGTCTGCCAAATGCTGCCAACTGAGCAGCCAGACTGTAATGTAGTATTATTATTATTATTATTATTATTATTATTAACATTATAGTAATGTAGTATTATTATTGTTGTTATTATTATTATTATAGTAATATAGTATTATTATTGTAGTAATATATTATTGTTATAGTAATGTAGTGTTGTTATTATAGTAATGTAGTATTATTATAGTGATACAGTATTATTATAGTAATGTATTATTGTTATAGTAATGTAGTATTGTTATTATAGTAATGTAGTATTGTTATAGTAATGTAGTATTGTTATAGTAATTTAGTATTGTTATTATAGTAATGTAGTATTGTTACAGTAATGTAGTATTGTTATTATAGTAATGTAGTAATGTTATAGTAATGTAGTATTGTTATAGTAATTTAGTATTGTTATTATAGTAATGTAGTAATGTTATAGTAATGTAGTATTGTTATTATAGTAATGTAGTAATGTTATAGTAATGTAGTATTATAGTAATGTAATATTGTTATAGTAATGTAGTATTGTTATAGTAATGTAGTATTATAATAATGTAGTATTGTTATTATAGTAATGTAGTATTATTATAGTAATGTAGTATTGTTATTATAGTAATGTAGTATTGTTATAGTAATGTAGTATTGTTATAGTAATTTAGTATTGTTATTATAGTAATGTAGTATTGTTACAGTAATGTAGTATTGTTATTATAGTAATGTAGTAATGTTATAGTAATGTAGTATTGTTATAGTAATTTAGTATTGTTATTATAGTAATGTAGTAATGTTATAGTAATGTAGTATTGTTATTATAGTAATGTAGTAATGTTATAGTAATGTAGTATTATAGTAATGTAATATTGTTATAGTGATGTAGTATTGTTATAGTAATGTAGTATTATAATAATGTAGTATTGTTATTATAGTAATGTAGTATTATATTAGTAATGTAGTATTGTTATAGTAGTTCAAATAACCAATTGATTAACAATAATTTTGTATTGTATCAAATTTTAAAGTAATGCAGGCCGTCACCTTTAACTTTTTTCTATGTGCGGCCCATTTACCCAACTAAGTTTGAGACCCCTGATCTAGAAGATAATACTCTTACTGTAGTAACTTGTCTTTTTGTGTTAATATACTAGGGGGAACTGAGATTATAATGGATAGGACGTTGTGGGCACAAATATATACCTGCACTACTACACAGGCATTGTTGAAAGACACTTTGTGGTGTATGCATTGCTCTTACAGCTATTTGTAAGAAAGCAACTGAAGTTTAGGAGTGCTTCTCATGGTATGTTTATAGTGCTTGAGTAGGAAAGCCTTGTTAGTCTGGGCTCTCCTCCAATTAGTAGTGCCGAGCTCTAGTAATTACAAGGTGGAAAATCAACCCACCATCAATTTAGGGATCAATGTAAGAAAACCTAAAAAAAAATTTCCCCCACAAAATTTGGTTTATAGGCCTTAAGAAATAGAAAAAATAAGTAGTTTAAGTCCTGCCAAGCCTTTCCCTGCCATCAGTCCAGTGAGAGTTTTTTCTTGAGCTAACTGGTTTCTAGGAACATGCGGCCTGACAATCCTATTGAAAAGGTTGCAGTTGATGGCAGTGCATCCCTAGCACTAAGTTTGCCAGACACGACTCGCCTTATCACCTGGATTAGCACTAAGCTGAGAGCAGAGAAGGTGAGTAGTAGGTAGGCAGCAGTCAAGTCATACAGTATAGGATGTGAGAGATGGAATCAGCAAACGCTTCTACAGATATATAGTAGTGTATCCAGCTGGCCATGCATTGAAAACTGACCATATGTGGAGGGGATAAGGGGGGAGGGAAATGGGCAGTATGTATTGTAAAGTAGAATGCTAGGGCTGGGTGGGGAAAGGAATGGGGGGCAACTGGGGCAGATTAAATAAATGACTGTTAATCAGACCGCTATCATTAGGGCCGGATTACTATTGAAGCTCTTAGAGTCTTAGCTTGAAGCCCCACTATACCCCCCTGCTCAGAGGGGCCCCTGGCGATTCCCACAGTTTTATGCAAGCGATCAAATGATCGCATGTCAAAGTCTCCTTGTGAGACTAATAAATAGTGTAAAAAAATTAAATAAAGTTAAAAATAAATAAATAAACAAACCACAACTTCCCCCAAAAAATGTTTTGTAAATGTAAAAAAATTGGGAAAAAAATTCACATAATTCACTAAAACGCAGCAAAAGAAACCTAAAACTACAATGCCAGAATTGCTGGTCTTTGACCATCCGTCACTGAATAAATATTCTAAAAATCGATCAAAAAGTTTTATACAACCCAAAATGTCACTACAGGTCTTCCCACAAAAAAAAGGCCTAGCACGGATCAGTTGACAGAAAAACAAAAAAGTTATGAGTTTGCGAAAAAACTAAAAAAATGGTTTGGTTATTCAGGCCCACAACAGGCCGGTCAATAAGAGGTTAGAAGCTTAAAGGGGTTTTTCAGTCCTAAGAAATTGATCGCCTATCCTCAGGATAGGCCGTCAATATCTCATTGGCCGGGCACTCTCAGGCACCCTCACCGATCAGCTGTTTTGAAGGGGCCACAGCACTCATTCTCTTTACTGCTCATACTGTAAATCACCGACATACTTGTCGTGGCGGTTCACAGTATTACAGCCTTCTCCCATTGAATTTCTTAGGACTAGAAAATATGTCTAATAGGTAAAGTTAGGCGATATGGTACAGATACAGTACCACAGTGCCCCACTATGATGCCAGTCAGTGACCTACCGCAAGACCAGGCAAAGTGCCATACTAAAATGCCAATCAGTGCCCCACTACAATGCCAGTCAGTGCCCTACTAGAATGTCAGTCACAGTGCCCAATCTTGTCAGAAACAGAGTCTTCACCCTCTCATGAGATCACCAGACAGCAGGGGTGTGGACTAGCAGTGCACTGCCAAGACCTTTGAATCACACAAAGCCCCATGTGGGCAATTTTCAATGTAAAGGTTAGATGTAAGGTTATGTACTTGCGCCAAGGAAACAAATTCTACAATTATGCATTAAACAGTAAAACACTGGGTAAAACTGGGTACGCAGCAGAGAGATCACACAGTAGAAGCCGCTCTGACCCTGCCTGCAGCTTATTGGACAGTGTCAGAGCTATGACTATCACGCCCCCTGCCTTTCTATGTCCAGGAACGCCCCTCAGACAGTACAGGGCCTAATTTACATATCGGGCACTAATTATAACAGCACCAATATCTCCAGACTACACAGCTAATTCAAAGTGCCCCAAGGTCTGTGCAGCAGCGCCTATAACATTGTGCACTCCGTTGCACAGGTCTGGGGTAGTGAAAGGTTGTCTTTAAACTTTAGCAACCAGCTCCAGGCAACTGGTGCCAAGGCAAATAAAATCATGGCATGTAATGGCATTTATCAAAAAATGCATAGATGCACATGACAAGAATATAGTTTAGCCTCTATACAAATCCCTAGTCAGACCACACATGGAAAGAGGGGCAGCCAAGATAATTAAGGCAATAGGTGGATTGCATTACCGAGAATGATTATCATACTTTGGGTTATATAGTTAAGAAAAAAGACGGTTATGGGGCAATCTAATTACAATTACACTGGATAGTGCAACCTCTGGGGCATCACAGGGGAGCCAACCTATGAAAACTAGGCGATATGAAACCAGACGTAATCCCACAAAAAGAAAATTCAACCCTTTGGATGACAATGTAGGAGGTGAACTTAAGGTAATCAACCTCTCAGATGTAGTATTTACTCCTAGTAAAATCTCAGTGCTCTCCTTGGGGCTGTCATTCTGTCCTGTGATAGGCTTTGATGATTTTCTACCCATCAAGGATGTGTTTCTGTTTGCACGCAAACTTATATACAAAAAGTATTACTCTAAAAATGAACCTCATCATCTCTTTACAGCACAGGAGGAATTGGAAGCGGTCCGGGCGCTAGAATCTCTACTCCAGGAGCAGGAAGTCAGTAATGGTAGGTTTCCAGATACCATTCGTCCTAGGTCCACCACATTTCCCCCCTTGTCACTAAATACATCTGTTGAGATGTTCGTCCGAATGGTGGTTGATGAGCTTCGGAAGTTGCCACAGGATCGTGGCTATGATAATTTATCTTGGGCCCAGCGAAAGGCTTTACGGGAGCTTAAGCAGATGAAGGGCATTGTGTTTAAACCGGCTGACAAGGGTGGAAATGTGGTGATATGGCCTATTGAGATGTACGAATCAGAGGCATATCGGCAATTACGGGATGTGGAGTGTTACAAGCGTTTGACACATAACCCTACTACTGACTTCAAAGGACAGTTGGATGCGATACTAATGGAAGCTTGTGATAATAACATCATCACTAAAAAAATCATGGATGGGCTCACTGTGAAGTTTCCCATCACTCCCACATTATATCTCCTACCAAAGGTACATAAAGATCATAAGAAACCACCAGGCCGGCCTATTGTGTCAGGATGTGGGAGTTTGTGTGAGTCTATTTGTCGCTTCCTGGATTTTTATCTCCGTCCATGCGTCGAGAATTTACAATCATATGTGAAGGATTCTACGGACATGTTGAAACGCCTAGATGGGGTGACCATTGAGCAGGATATGTATTTGGTATCCTGTGATGTGGAATCCCTGTACACCTGTATTGACCATGAGTTAGGGCTGCGAGCTATTCAATACTTCTTAGGCTCATGTGACCACGATTTGGAATTGGTCCAATTTTTGATCCTCCTTTTGCGTTTTGTCCTTGAGCATAATTATTTTGTGTTCAGGGACAAACACTATTTACAACTTCGGGGGACGGTAATGGGTGCCACCTGTGCACCTTCATATGCGAATTTATTTTTGGGCTACTGGGAACAAGAAATTGTACGGGAGGCCATGGATCTGGTGTCTGGATGTGTTGTTGGTTGGATGCGTTTTATCGATGACATCCTTTTTATTTGGCAGGGTACGCGAGCAGACCTTGATCAGTTTGTATCCATTTTGAACAACAACACACAGAACATCAAATTAACGAGTATGATCAGTCAAACCAACATGGACTTTTTGGATATCAAAATGACAGTACAAGATACAGGTAAGCTCAGCACCACCATTTTCCGAAAGGAAACTTCTGTAAATTCTCTCCTACATGCATCGTCCTTTCATCCCTCTCATGTTATACGGGCTATCCCTACGGGGCAATTCCTGAGGGCCAGACGTGTATGTGACTCCGATTCTAATTTTGAAAGAGAATCACAATGTCTGAGGACCAGTTTTATACAACGAGGGTATCCTAAAAAGGATATCGAGAAGGGATATCATAGGGCTTGTCACAGTAACAGGAATAATCTGCTTACTCAACAAAAACGTAAGAACACGGATGATATAGTGAGACTCATTACTCCATATAACTCGCAATGGATGGAGATAAGAAATATTGTGACTCGCTTTTGGCCAATCCTGCTCACGGATCCAGATTTGAAAAAACATCTACCCCCGAAGCCCCAACTCACAGCCAAAAGAAGTAAAACCTTGGGTGACCATTTAGTTCGGAGTCACTATAGTGCTCCTAGTCCCAAAACCTACCTTTTTGGCTCTAAGGGGCCGGCATGGGGATCTTTCTCTTGTGGTCATTGCTCTATTTGCAAATTGATTGTGAAAACTGATACATTCACTGATTCTGAAAAGAAAAGAAGTTTCAAAATTGTACACTTCATCAACTGCAGTA